>NC_047124.1:36888694-37078694 GCF_902500255.1 Thalassophryne amazonica | reverse complement strand
AGAAGGACAACCATCTCTGCAGTAATCCACCAATCAGGCCTGTATGGTAGAGTGTCCAGATGGAAGCCACTCCTTAGTAAAAGGCACCTGAAGGACTCTCAGACCAGGAGAAACAAAATGATGAGACAAAGACTGAACTCTTTGGCATCATGTTTGGAGGAAACCAGGCACCATCCCTACAGTGAAGCATGGTGGTGGCAGCATCATGCTGTGGGGATGTTTTTCAGCAGCAGGAACTGGGAGACTAGTCAGGATTGAGGGAAAGATGAATGCAGCAAAGCACAGAGACACCCTGGATGAAAACCTGCTCCAGAGTGCTCTTGACCTCAGACTGGGGCGACGGTTCATCTTTCAGCAGGACAATGACCCTAAACACACAGCCAAGATATCAAAGGAGTGTCTTCAGGACAACTCTGTGAATGTCCTTGAGTGGTCCAGCCAGAGTCCAGACCTGAATCCGACTGATATTTCTTAGGCTTGTAAAAACAAAACAAACAACCACCATTTTTCATGTTGTCATTACTGGATGTTGTGAGTGGAAATTTGAGGGGAAAAATAATTTACTCCATTTTAGAATAAGGCTGTAACATAAAATGTGGAAGAAGTGAAGCGGTGTGAAAACTTTCTGGATGCACCGCGTCAATCAGCAGGCGTGGAAGAGGATCAGATCTATTACCTGTGCATCCAGCTCCATGATGTGAGCCACCTTGTTCCAGCCGAAGCCCACAAAACGGCGGTCATACTCTGGACTGTCCCTCCTCACCATGACATAGGGTTCGAAGTCAGCTTCCCACTGGACCCGGTAGGGCGTGGTGGCTGTCCTCCACTTGGCAAAGTTAGTTGGTGCGTGACCTTTGGTCCAGACATGGTACCTAGCAGATGAACAAAGCAGATCACTTTAAGAAAAATGTCCTCGCCAATTAAAATTCAAATATGGTGGCCAGTTTCCAAGATGGCTGTCAGACATGTTCTCAGTACTGCCACCTGCTGTGTGGGAGAACACGGCTGCTTATTCTCAACATCTTCAGTCTTTGCTGATGTTCACACGCTCAGGTGAAAAAATACAGTTGTGTTCAAAAAAGTGAAGAAAGCTCAAATTCTTTATTGTATCTTTTATTTCAGACACAAATGCATTGTGAAACTGTACATTCTATTAAATCAAAACATGAAGACAAATCTATTATTTTACAGAAAGTAAAGAAAAAGGAAAATCTGGCTGTTCATAAAAATATTAGTGTCTGCATTTTTCTTTTTATTCTTGAAGTATCCACAGCTCTTCACTCTGTCCACATTTTGTTACCTTTTTCCAAAATGGAGTAAATTTATTTTTCCATCAAAATTATACTCACAACACCCCATAATAACAACATGGAAAAACAACATGGACGGGGAGCGTCGGTGCACACATTTTCAGATCTCTCCATAGATGTTCAGTCGGGTTCAGGTCTGGTGATGTGTCTGCGTTCAACACAAGTGAAGGCATCAAATTGCTTAGAACAACACCGCTATGACAGTGTTAATCACAAAGAAGATATCTGTGAAACTCTCAGCAATGTTGAACTCAGAATGTCTCAAAATTCTGTAAGTGAGCAAAGCGATGAATGAATGAATCACAATGAAGAAGCAGAATGTTTAGGTTTTTTTTTTTTAACAAATGAAAAAATTATACATTTACAAATACACATTTATTTGTAAAAACCACCACACAAGTTACAAATCAGAAATTTGCGTTTATGGATCACAAAATGTGTGGAAATTGAGCAACATTTGTAGATCAGCCTCTGTGCATTTGGAGGTATTAATGAGACAAATTTAACTCCATAATCCAGGACCTGAATCCAACAGAGAACCTGTGGGGTGACGTCAAAAACACCGTTTCTGAGGCTAAACCAAGAAACACAGAGGACCTGTGGACTGGAGTCCAAAGGACCTGGACTGGAAAACAGAAGCCGGTCCACTCCATGAAACACAGGTGTGAAGCAGGTCTCAGAAACAGTCTTCATACGAAATATGACTTCAGTCCTTCACAGGAAAGAGAAATCCACAAGCATTTTTCACTTTATCCAGTAAATGTTTGAGTTTGTAAAGAAAAACACACTGATATTTTTTTAAAATGCTCATTTTTCTTCACTTACTGTAAAGTAATAAATCTGATAAATGTCTCTTGCTGTTTTGATTTGTAATAGAATGTACAGAGTTCACAATGCAGTTGTGTCTGGAAATCAGACGCTTTAAGGATTTTGAGCTTTACTTTTTTTTTTTAAACACTGATATCATATAAACATTAAAAAAAACAAAACCAAGACTTTGTCAGAGTTTGAAGGCAGACTTCTTTATCTTCCTTCATATTTTCCAATGTTGCAGGTTGATCAGAACAAAATAACAGAAACACTGAAAGATCAGAAAAACGACACGACTGAAGAAACAGACAAGACCTGAGTGACATGAGACCAGCAAGAAGCCAGCTGCTCCACTTCCTGTGTCACCTGACGGGGCTTTTCTTCTTCTTATAGAGAGCCACGAAATGGAACCCGAGTGAACTAATCACACACACACACACACACACACACACACACACACACACACACACACACACACACACACACACACACACACACACACACACACACACACACACACACACACACACACACACACACACACACAGTGGGGTAAAAAAGTATTGAGTCAGTCCCTGATTGTGCAAGTTCTCCTACTTAGAAAGATGAGAGGTCTGTAATTTTCATCATATGTTCACTTCAACTATGAGAGACAACATGAGAAAAAAAAAAAATCCAGGAAATCACACTGTAGGGTTTTTAAAGAATTTATTTGTAAATTGTGGTGGAAAATAAGTATTTGATCACCCACAAACAAGCAAGATTTCTGGCTCTCACAGACCTGTAACTTCTTCTTTATGAAGCTCTTCTGTCCTCCACCTGTTACCTGTATTAATGGCACCTGTTTGAACTCATCTGTTTAAAAGACACCTGTCCACAGCCTCAAACAGTCAGACTCCAAACTCAACCATGGCCAAGACCAAAGAGCTGTCGAAGGACACCAGGAAGAACATTGTAGATGTGCACCAGGCTGGGAAGAGTGAATCTACAATAGTCAAGCAGGTTGGTGTGAATAAACTGTAAGAAAATGGAAGACATACAAGACCATTGATAATCTCCCTCGATCTGGAACTCCACGCAAGATGTCATCCTGTGGGGTCAAAATGATCATGAGAACGGTGAACAAAAATCCCTGAACTACACGGAGGGACCTGGTGAATGACCTGCAGAGATCTGGGACCAAAGTAACAAAGGCTACACACTATGCAGAGAGGGACTCAAATTCTACAGTGCCAGGCGTGTCCCCCTGCTTAAGACAGTACGTGTCCAGGCCCGTCTGAAGTTTCCCAGAGAGCATATGGATGATCCAGAAGAGGATTGGGAGAATATCATGTGGTCAGATGAAACCAAAATAGAACATTTTAGTAAAAACTCAACTCATTGTGTTTGGAGGAAGAAGAATGCTGAGTTGCATCCCAACAACACCATATCTACTGTGAAGCATGGGGGTGGAAACATCATGCTTTGGGGCTGTTTTTCTGCAAAGGGGACAGGACGACTGATCCGTGTTAAGGGAAGAATGAACGTGGCCATGTATCATGAGATTTTAAGCCAAAACCTCCTTCCATCAGTGAGAGCATTGAAGATACAACGTGGCTGGGTCTTCCAGCATGAAACACACCGCTCAGGCAACGAAGGAGCGGCTCCATAAAAAGCATTTCAAGGTCCTGGAGTGGCCGAGCCAGTCTCCAGACCTCAACCCCATAGAAAATTTGTTGAGGGAGTTGAAAGTCCGTGTTGTCCAGCGACAGCCCCAAAACATCACTGCTGTAGAGGAGATCTGCATGGAGGAATGGACCAAAATACCAGCTACAGTGTGTGCAAACCTGGTGAAGACTTACAGGAAACGTTTGACCTCTGTCATTGACAACAAAGATTATGTTACAAAGTACTGAGTTGAACGTTTGTTATTGACCAAATACTTATTTTCCACCATAATTTACAAAGAAATTCTTTAAAAATCCTACAATGTGATTTTCTGGATTTTTTTTTCTCATGTTGTCTCTCATAGTTGAAGTGTACCTATGATGAAAATTACAGACCTCTCTCATCTTTCTAAGTAGGAGATCTTGTGCAATCAAGGACTGACTAAATACTTTTTGGCCCCACTGTGTGCGCACGAGCGCACGCATGCACGCACACACACACAGTTTATTGATTTGAATACATTTAGCACTAATTATTGGAACACAGAATTGGTTTGGTAAGCTCATTGACCTTTGACCTCCTTACACAAGTGAATCCAATCATGAGAAATGGTATTTAAGATTGCCATTTGCAAATGTTTCCCCTCTTTGCATCTCTTCTAATGAGTGGCAACATGGGAGCCTCTAAACAACTCTCAAATGACCTGAAAACAAAGATTGCTCAACATCATGGTTTAAGGGAAGGATACAAAAGGCTATCTCAGAGATTTCAGCTGTCAGTTTCCACTGTGAGGGACATAGTGAGGAAATGGAAGACCACAGGCACAGTACTAGTTAAGGCACAAAGTGGCAGGCCAAGAAAAATCTGATAAGCTGAAGTGAAGGATGGTGAGAACAGTCATAGTCAACCCACAGACCTGCTCCAAAGACCTACAACACGATCTTGCTGCAGATAGTGTCTCTGTGCATCGTTCAACTATACATCACACTTTGCACAAAGAGATGCTGTATGATGCTGTAATGCAGAGGAAGCCTTTTCTGCGTACACACCACAAACAGAGTCGCTTGGGGTATGCTAAAGCACATTTGGACAACCAGCTTCATTTTGGAATAAGGTGCTGTGGACTGATGAAACTAAAATTGAGTTATTTGGACATAACAAGGGGCAGTATGCATGGCTGAAAAAGAACACAGCAGTCCAAGAAAAACACTTGATACCTACAGTAAAATTTGGAGGTGGTTCCATCATGCTGTGGGGCTGTGTGGCCAGTGCAGGTACTGGGAATCTTGTTAAAGTTGAGGGTCACATGGATTCCAGTCAATATCAGCAGATTCTTGAGAACAATGTTCATGAATCAGTGACAAAGTTGAAGTTGTGCCGGGGCTGGATCTTTCAACAAGACAATGACCCTAAACAATGTTCAAAATCTACTGAGGCATTCATGCAGAGGAACAAGTCCAACATTCTGGAATGGACATCTCAGTCCCCAGACCTGAATATTATTGAAAATCTGTGGTGTGATTTTAAGTGGGCTGTCCATGCTCAGAAACCAACAAACCTGAGATGTTTTGTAAAGAAGAATGGTCCAAAATACCTTCAACCAGAATCCAGACTCTCATTGGAAGCTATAGGAAGCATTTAGAGGCTGATATTTCTGCAAAAGGAGGATCTACTACATACTGATGTATTTTTTCTGTTACAGACAGACAGACATTATCAAAGCAGGTGGCGGCTCAGTTCATCATTCTGAGGAGGAGTTTCCCTGTAAACTGGCTGTTGCCCTCTGGGTCCGTCAGAGGTAAAATCTGTCTTTTCCTTTGGAGATTTATGAGCCTTTTTCAAATGAATGTGCACAGAAGCCTGAAATGTTTTGTTGGATTTAGTTTGAATGCGTTTCAGTGTCGCGGCATGGGGCCTCCTCCAGCACTCAGTGTCAGGAACAAACAACTCAAGTTATCTGACCTGAAGGTGAACAGGGTCCCCATGTCCAGCTGAGACAGCAGCTCCGCTTTAGATTTGGGGTAGGAGAGGCGATAGCGCAGCGTCTCAAAGGCTGGAACCACCAGTGCCTTCTTGCTGTTGGCCATGTCCAGCTGCACCACAGACTTCCTGCAAACACACATATCAGAGCACCTGTTAAAGAGACAGATCATCTGTTAAACATGCAGAGCATCTATTAAAGTGACAGAGCGTCTGTTAAACACGTTGAGCGTCTATTACAGCGGCAAATTGTATGTTAAAGAGAAAAAGCGTTTGTCAAACACACAGAGCATCTGTTAAAGACAAAATGTCTGTGAAAGCGGCAGAGTATCAAAGAGGAAGAGCATTTGTTAAAGACAGAGCGTCTGTTAAACAGGCAGTCTATTAAAGACAGAGATCGCCTGTGAAAGCGACAGGTCAACTGTTAAAGCGGGAGATCGCCCGTTAAACACGCAGAGCGTCTGTTAAACACGCAGAGCGTCTATTAAAGCGGCAGAGCATCAGTGAAAGGA
Organism: Thalassophryne amazonica; assembly: GCF_902500255.1. Classification (NCBI taxonomy): domain Eukaryota; kingdom Metazoa; phylum Chordata; class Actinopteri; order Batrachoidiformes; family Batrachoididae; genus Thalassophryne; species Thalassophryne amazonica. Next base: position 37,072,435 of record NC_047124.1, on the reverse strand, counting down.
GGTAGAGCATCAGTTAAAGAGGCAGAGCATCAGTTAAACACGCAGAGCGTCTGTTAAACACGCAGAGCGTCTGTTAAACACGCAGAGCGTCTGTTAAACACGCAGAGCGTCTGTTAAACACGCAGAGCGTCTATTAAAGCGGCAGAGCATCTGTGAAAGGAGGCAGAGCATCTGTTAAAGAGGCAGAGCGCCTGTTATACACGCAGAGCCTCTGTTAAACACGCAGAGCGTCTGTTAAACACGCAGAGCGTCTGTTAAAGCGGCAGAGCGTCTGTCAAAGGAGGTAGAGCATCAGTTAAACACACAGAAATCTGTTAAAGAGGCAGAGCGCCTGTTATACATGCAGAGCCTCTGTTAAACACGCAGAGCATCTATTAAAGCGGCAGAGCATCTGTGAAAGGAGGCAGAGCGTCTGTTAAAGAGGCAGAGCATCAGTTAAACATGCAGAGCATCAGTTAAAGAGGCAAAGCGTCTGTTAAAGAGGCAGAGCATCAGTTAAAGAGGCAGAGCGTCAGTTAAAGAGGCAGAGCGTCTGTTAAAGGCACAGATTTAAGGTGACAACATGAATAATTCATTTTGCCACATTACAAACACAGGCAGTGAAAATTCATACTGAAAACACTGCACCTGGAACTTTGTCTTCCAGCGGTTCTGGACTTACCTGAGGTACTCGTAAAGGCCGTACATAGGCAGGAAGTCGATGTCTGACAGGAACATGTACGGCGTGCTGACCTGCCTCATGGCCACGTTTCTCAGCAGGTTAACCGGGTAGAACTGGCCCTCTTTGTAAACAATGTGATAGCCGACGTTCCCTCGACTCATCAGCACCTCAGAGCCCTGAGCGTAGCGCAGGAACTGCTGGGCCTCGGCATCGGACAGGTACAGGGCCAAGCTGATGGGCCCCTCCCAGTGCTTACAAATGGCCTCCAACATCTGGAGCCTGCAGGGGGTGGCGTTAGACTTTTAATTTGCGAAATCACAGCCCGACATATTCAAATATGACATTCAAACCACAGAAATGAGGAGTTTTGGGAAGCGTTCCAAAAGTACCCAAACACAGAGACCAATTCACTTCTTTCCTATTTGTACATGTGCATGTGTTAAATGTGTAAAACACTGAAGGTTTAGTTCTAGAGTACCTCTGTGGGGTACTAAAGAAAGAAGTCAATGAAAATTTTAAAAGAAAATTATAAAAAAAGAAGGCAACAACAAAACCCCCCAAAAAACTCCACATATGAGCGCCATGGTGACAAAAGGAGGTGTGGCCTCAGGGCAACAGAGAACACGGTCACCGTCTCACAAACAGTCCACAATAGAGGACACCCTATCAAATCTGCACAGCCACCTGACTGAACCACCAGACCACACCCACATTTAAAAGAACAGCTAACGCAGTGCCGCGCAGGATGTGGCTGCTGCCATGGATACAGAATAACAATGCAGGTTGCAGATATCCGGTTGTTAAATGTGATGTAACGCATCATGTGATTTTCAACTTCCAGCTCCAAACAAACAAGGCGTGCTGTCATTAACACTGAGACGCTCTGATCGGGCTGCACACGGACAACAGCATTAACATGGCAACATAAAACTCTTTGTATATTGTGCCTAAAACTCTCTTGGATATATTAACTGGGTTTTTAGACGTTGTTACTGCGTTTGCTTTATGTAAAAATGTCAGACGCTCAGGTCGTTTCTACGTTATTTTCAGTGGGAGTCACTGTGAGCTGCGATCGCTTCCTGTTCATGTCGTTCGGGGAGAAACTGAAGTTTGCACTTTAACGTCCTGTTTATTGTAATAAATAATTTTTTATTAACAAACAGACATGTATATTTTACCTGTGCATAATAAAAGTAAAAGAAAAAAAGTTATTAAGTGTTCTGACCACAGAACAAGACAAATGCGGTTAACAGAGAGACGGAGGTTTTCCCTCCTCCTCATCGGTCACCAGGTCTCTTTTGCCGACAAAGTTAATCTGACATAGAAGCGGTGGCTTGTTGTTGTGTCAGTAGCTGAAAGTGTACTGAACTCAATCCTGAAAGTTACCGGTTTAGCTTTTATCTAACTTCTGCTAAACTTTTTAGTGACTTAAAAAAAATGAGGTGGGCTTCATAGATAATTGGCAAAGCTTCTGGGGAAAACCTGGTCTTGTTAGGAGAGACGGCATCCATCCCACTTTGGATGGAGCAGCTCTCATTTCTAGAAATCTGGCCAATTTTCTTAAATCCTCCAAACCGTGACTATCCAGGGTTGGGACCAGGAAGCAGAGTTGTAGTCTTACACACCTCTCTGCAGCTTCTCTCCCCCTGCCATCCCCTCATTACCCCATCCCCGTAGAGACGGTGCCTGCTCCCAGACCACCAATAACCAGCAAAAATCTATTTAAGCATAAAAATTCAAAAAGAAAAAATAATATAGCACCTTCAACTGCACCACAGACTAAAACAGTTAAATGTGGTCTATTAAACATTAGATCTCTCTCTTCTAAGTCCCTGTTGGTAAATGATATAATAATTGATCAACATATTGATTTATTCTGCCTTACAGAAACCTGGTTACAGCAGGATGAATATGTTAGTTTAAATGAGTCAACACCCCCGAGTCACACTAACTGTCAGAATGCTCGTAGCACGGGCCGGGGCGGAGGATTAGCAGCAATCTTCCATTCCAGCTTATTAATTAATCAAGAACCCAGACAGAGCTTTAATTCATTTGAAAGCTTGACTCTTAATTCTTGTCCATCCAAATTGGAAGTCCCAAAAACCAGTTTTATTTGTTATTATCTATCGTCCACCTGGTCGTTACTGTGAGTTTCTCTGTGAATTTTCAGACCTTTTGTCTGACTTAGTGCTTAGCTCAGATAAGATAATTATAGCGGGCGATTTTAACATCCACACAGATGCTGAGAATGACAGCCTCAACACTGCATTTAATCTATTATTAGACTCAATTGGCTTTGCTCAAAATGTAAATGAGTCCACCCACCACTTTAATCATACCTTAGATCTTGTTCTGACTTATGGTATGGAAATTGAAGACTTAACAGTATTCCCTGAAAACCCCCTTCTGTCTGATCATTTCTTAACATTTACTCTGATGGACTACCCAGCAGTGGGGAATAAGTTTCATTACAGTAGAAGTCTTTCAGAAAGCACTGTAACTAGGTTTAAGGATATGATTCCTTCTTTATGTTCTCTAATGCCATATACCAACACAGGGCAGAGTAGCTACCTAAACTCTGTAAGGGAGATAGAGTATCTCGTCAATAGTTTTACATCCTCATTGAAGACAACTTTGGATGCTGTAGCTCCTCTGAAAAAGAGAGCTTTAAATCAGAAGTGCCTGACTCTGTGGTATAACTCACAAAGTAAGTCCCTTCGGCTGCTCCCTTGTTTGCACTGTTGCCACAGCAAATCCAAGGTGGATCTGCATGTTGAATTGGCACAAGTTTTACGCCGGATGCCCTTCCTGACGCAACTCCACATTACATGGAGAAATGTGGCAGGGGTGGGATTTGAACCCGGAACCTTCTGAACTGAAACCAAGCGCATTAACCACTTGGCCACCACCCCTGCCATGGTATAACGCACAAACTCGCAGCTTAAAGCAGATAACCCATAAGTTGGAGAGGAAATGGCGTCTCACTAATTTAGAAGATCTTTACTTAGCCTGGAAAAAGAGTCTGTTGCTCTATAAAAAAGCCCTCCGTAAAGCTAGGACATCTTACTACTCATCACTAATTGAAGAAAATAAGAACAACCCCAGGTTTCTTTTCAGCACTGTAGCCAGGCTGACAAAGAGTCAGAGCTCTATTGAGCCGAGTATGCCTTTAACTTTAACTAGTAATGACTTCATGACTTTCTTTGCTAATAAAATTTTAACTATTAGAGAAAAAATTACTCATAACCATCCCAAAGACGTATCGTTATCTTTGGCTGCTTTCAGTGATGCCGGTATTTGGTTAGACTCTTTCTCTCCGATTGTTCTGTCTGAGTTATTTTCATTAGTTACTTCCTCCAAACCATCAACATGTCTATTAGACCCCATTCCTACCAGGCTGCTCAAGGAAGCCCTACCATTAATTAATGCTTCGATCTTAAATATGATCAATCTATCTTTATTAGTTGGCTATGTACCACAGGCTTTTAAGGTGGCAGTAATTAAACCATTACTTAAAAAGCCATCACTTGACCCAGCTATCTTAGCTAATTATAGGCCAATCTCCAACCTTCCTTTTCTCTCAAAAATTCTTGAAAGGGTAGTTGTAAAACAGCTAACTGATCATCTGCAGAGGAATGGTCTATTTGAACAGTTCCAGTCAGGTTTTAGAACTCATCATAGTACAGAAACAGCATTAGTGAAGGTTACAAATGATCTTCTTATGGCCTCAGACAGTGGACTCATCTCTGTGCTTGTTCTGTTAGACCTCAGTGCTGCTTTTGATACTGTTGACCATAAAATTTTATTACAGAGATTAGAGCATGCCATAGGTATTAAAGGCACTGCGCTGCGGTGGTTTGAATCATATTTATCTAATAGATTACAATTTGTTCATGTAAATGGGGAATCTTCTTCACAGACTAAGGTTAATTATGGAGTTCCACAAGGTTCTGTGCTAGGACCAATTTTATTCACTTTATACATGCTTCCCTTAGGCAGCATTATTAGACAGCATTGCTTAAATTTTCATTGTTACGCAGATGATACCCAGCTTTATCTATCCATGAAGCCAGAGGACACACACCAATTAGCTAAACTGCAGGATTGTCTTACAGACATAAAGACATGGATGACCTCTAATTTCCTGCTTTTAAACTCAGATAAAACTGAAGTTATTGTACTTGGCCCCACAAATCTTAGAAACATGGTGTCTAACCAGATCTTTACTCTGGATGGCATTACCCTGACCTCTAGTAATACTGTGAGAAATCTTGGAGTCATTTTTGATCAGGATATGTCCTTCAATGTGCATATTAAACAAATATGTAGGACTGCTTTGTTGCATTTGTGCAATATCTCTAAAATTAGAAAGGTCTTGTCTCAGAGTGATGCTGAAAAACTAATTCATGCATTTATTTCCTCTAGGCTGGACTATTGTAATTCATTATTATCAGGTTGTCCTAAAAGTTCCCTGAAAAGCCTTCAGTTAATTCAAAATGCTGCAGCTAGAGTACTGACAGGGACTAGAAGGAGAGAGCATATCTCACCCAAATTGGCCTCTCTTCATTGGCTTCCTGTTAATTCTAGAATAGAATTTAAAATTCTTCTTACTTATAAGGTTTTGAATAATCAGGGCCCATCTTATCTTAGGGACCTCGTAGTACCATAGCACCCCAATAGAGCGCTTCGCTCTCAGACTGCAGGCTTACTTGTAGTTCCTAGGGTTTGTAAGAGTACAATGGGAGGCAGAGCCTTCAGCTTTCAGGCTCCTCTCCTGTGGAACCAGCTCCCAATTCAGATCAGGGAGACAGACACCCTCTCTACTTTTAAGATTAGGCTTAAAACTTTCCTTTTTGCTAAAGCTTATAGTTAGGGCTGGATCAGGTGACCCTGAACCATCCCTTAGTTATGCTGCTATAGACTTAGACTGCTGGGGGGTTCCCATGATGCACTGAGTGTTTCTTTCTCTTTTTGCTCTGTATGCACCACTCTGCATTTAATCATTAGTGATTGATCTCTGCTCCCCTCCACAGCATGTCTTTTTCCTGGTTCTCTCCTTCAGCCCCAACCAGTCCCAGCAGAAGACTGCCCCTCCCTGAGCCTGGTTCTGCTGGAGGTTTTTTTCCTGTTAAAAGGGAGTTTTTCCTTCCCACTGTAGCCAAGTGCTTGCTCACAGGGGGTCGTTTTGACCGTTGGGGTTTTTACGTAATCATTGTATGGCCTTGCCTTACAATATAAAGCACCTTGGGGCAACTGTTTGTTGTGATTTGGCGCTATATAAATAAAATTGATTTGATTTATCAGTTTAGCTTTATAAAAGATAACTTTTCAGTTAGCGGATTAACTGTTATCGAAGCTAACTTTTTGGTTAGCTGTGCCCACCACTGACAATAAGTACTTTTATTGTGCTTTCTTAGAAATCAACACATTAAACAAAATAAACCCCAACAATGAAAGAATAAACTCCAACAATCAAAGTTAATAAAATACACAATATTTCCTCTTCTTATCATGTGTGCAGTATGCTTGATTGCCAAATCCCTTATTGCATAAATTATTCAGGTGAGGCATTTTATATGGCATTATATGTTGAGGTGGGTGAAGTAATGATTAGAAATCCTCATTTTGCCACTTTAGAATGTGGCTTATGCGGAATGTGAACACCCAAGCACTTTGCAGCTTTTACCTAGTGTAAAATGATCAGGAATTCTCTCAGGTTACCTTAATACTGTGTGAACACAAGCATCTGGGTAAAAGCAGTTTTCCGCTGTTTGTGTTCTGCATGGATTCACATATTATAAAAACATTTTATGTTTTTGGCTCACTTACAATGTTGCGCATAAAATAGTCCACATCTCTGAATGCAGATACAAAATAAAATTAAATCAATAAATAATTCAAGTGAGTTTGTTTTGTTTGATGCTCTTCACATGGACCACTTTCCAAATTTCAGCAGCTCGGCTGTTTGTTTCTTTTTCTTTTCATGCCCTCCTCATCATAATCAGGGCCTTTTTCTTTCCACCCTCACTGTGCTGCTGACATATGCACTTCTGTGGCACAGAGAGGGAGATTGTAATCTGTGCTGTGACTGGGGCTCGAGTTCCACACACAGAAAAGAGGTGCAACTTATACTCTGGAAAATATGGTCCTCAATGAGTATGACCACAAGTGCAGGCTGCAACACAATGCCTTGAGGTTCTCCCAGCACATATGAACACTGAAGGTGTGTTGCAGCGGAGTGAGCAGGTACCTGTCCATGGAGAGCTGGGCCACTAGGGTCACGTCTGTGTTGTCAGAGCTGGGTTCATACTCATAATGCAGGAAATACAGGTGGGTCCGATGGACAGTGAAACGCTCTCTGTGGAACTCATAGCACGGATCATCTTCGTCCAGCTCAGACAGAGTCTTCTGGAGCTGAAGAAACACAGGTGAGGACAGCTACTGTAAGACGCCGTTACAGACACAGAAATTACCACCTCCATGGGGAGGTGATGGTCTAGTGGTTAAGAGTTGGGCTTGAGACCAGAGGATCCTTGGTTCACACCCCAGCCTGACTGGAAAATCACTATGGGCCCTTGGGCAAGGTCCTTAATCCCCTAGGTGCTCCCGGTGTGTAGTTTGTATGGCAAGCAGCCTGACATCAAGGTGAATGTAAGGCATTATTGTGAAGTGCTTTGAGCGTCTGACGCAGATTGAAAAGCGTGATATAAATGCAGTCCATTTACCATTTAGCACAGGACCAGACGGAAGACAAGATCGCTGGCCGACCAACATTCTGCTCCAAAAAGACAACACCTGACATCTCCAGCCAAGACAGACAAAAACGTCTTAGAGCAGAGTTAGCCCCCCCCCAAGTGAATAAATGAACAGCTGCCCCCCCCACATACACACAATTTCAACATCTGTGTGTGTTTTTAATCTTTTATACGTGTTAAACACATTTTAAAAGTATTTGTGTGTTTTTAAGCAGCTGCCTCTGCATTTACAGATTTTACAGCCTTTTCAAACATTTTAAACGTTTTTAAAGAACTTTCTATTCTATTTTTACCTTTTGTCATATTTTAAACATTGATTTTTTTTAAAAACATTTAAACATCTGTGCATTTTTAAACGTCTTTGGCATAACTAATACATTTTAACAAATATTAATTCAAACAGGGATGGGTATTGAGAAGATTTTATCAATATTGATTCTGCTTATCGATCCGATTCTCTTATCAATACCTCCTGTGAATGTTCTGTGTACTAAAAGTCGGCTTTACAGGTTTTTTATGTCAACAACATTTTATTGAGTCTTAAAGTAAATAAATATGAAAATGTTCACTGGATACTTAAACTCTGAACTTAAATAGAAATAAATAAAATCAGTAGTTTTTCTCTAAAGCGTTTCTTTCAGATATTAAATGGCACAAATTTAACTCCGTACCTCTGAGCTGAGCTCAGCCGGCTGCATGTCAGCATCAGTGCCAGAACACAGGACGTCTCATTTTGGGAGGAAAAAAAACTTTTAGTCTGTTGTAGTTTGTTGTCTGTGTTACAGCATTTGGAAAGAGGCGTCATTTGATTTAAAACGGGGATTCACTTTGAAGTTATTAATTCTGACCGGACTCTAATTTGACTCAGCAGAGAGCAGAGCAGCATTTGGAGCTGTGTCAACGGAACGTAGGACGATTCTTGTTTCTTGTCCGCAACAGGACAAGAGTCCCTGTTAGTGACTTTAATCCACACAAAAGTGACTCACAATTGACATTTTAAAATGGCTTTGAGAGGGGTTAAGAAGTGGACTTTCCGTGTCTGAAAAGCATTGAAGCAGAGAACCAACGAAGCAGCAGGTCGGAGCAATGCTTCGTTGGTTCAAGCTTCAATAACAGCTGCTGTAGACGCAATTGATTGCAGAGCCGCTGTAGGGTCTGTAATCAACGTAGAAAAATGCTAATTTTCCTGAAAAAACAACAGACGCTCTGAAGGACCAATAAGGGAATTGTTAAGCAAAAAGGCTACTGATGTTGGTGGATCGAATCATTTCTTAACGATTCTCGATACCCAATCCCTTGCGCCCCCCTGAAAAACTCTGGCGCCCCCCTGGGGCAGCACGCAGAACAAATGGGTGCCTGCAGACACATGCAGCAGTAACGGAGGGGGGTGTGTGTGCTTAAGGCCGATACGTGCCTGCGATGCCTCCACTTACGTTCTCACTGATGTGGTCGGGTTCGCTGGGACAGCCAAACAGCTCACGGCGCAGCAGGTTACCGTCGTACTCCAGAAAGGTCAGATAGAGGTTCCGGAAAAACTCTACGTGTTTGTTCTTCACTCGCAGCTTCTTTGGAGAGTTCCAGTGGATGACCTGAGGAGAAAACACACATACACAACTCAACGAATCTGGAGAAGATACCGCTGACAGAACACTGAATTACTGCTCTGGCAATCTAGGGGGCGCTCTCTTATAGCGAGTGACTTAAAATGAGCATCAATCGGCCAGCAGCAGGTTTCATGTGACAAAGCTCACAGCAGTTATCGATCAATCTGTTAAAGTCGACGACGCGTCTCAGGATGCAGTCCCACCACACGTTATGTCAGGTGGACTCTGGAGCTCACCTTCAGGTCGGACACGTCTCTGTAGCACTTCTCAGAGCGCGTGTGGTCCGACAGCTGGACATTCCAGAAACACGGCAGCTGGTGAACCAGGAAGGGATTCTGTTTGATCACAGCGTTGAAGATGTCCTGGAAAAAGACACACACACACACAGACACCGACTGTGCAAGAAGGAGAAAAGTGAGGAAAGCCACCAAGTATCCATCCACTGACCTCTCTGAAGAAAACTGTCAATAAAACTGATTATTCACAGGTATTATACCAAAGGGGCAGATTACTTATGCAACCATCATCTTGGCTTTTAGATTTTTTTTATTAATTTACCGTATTTTCCGGACTATAAGTCGCACCGGAGTATAAGTCGCACCAGCCACTTTATCCATTATAAAGAAAAATAAACCATAAATAAGTTGCACTGGACTATAAGTCCCATGGACATACAGGTATGTTAACATGAAAAGTTCAGATGATAATATTGTGACGGCTACCGTTTTCGGATGCATATTTAACCAGTCTTAACTTGTAAGTTAAGACTGGTAAGTTAAGAGTATGATTTTATTTTTGGTGGCATTTTTTCGGGCCTTCTCCGTTGTCTTGTTAAGTTATCAGTAACGTTGAAATTTTTATTTTTCTATGGTAGTCAGAAGTCGCAGGAACAGTCACACAAGCCTCGAGTGCCCTCTCGTGAGCTGCATTTTACCTGTTTGTATTTTGCGGACCACATTGCGAGCCGAACCATGCAGCACCTACCTGCGCAGCTCATGACCACCCAGCGGTGTCGATCCAGCTCCTTCCAAGTGCACACGCTAATCCTCCGCCGTTGCTCACCCGGTGCTCCCACGCAGCTCTCAGCATCAACTTAAACACTCTGCTCACACTGATATCCAAGGGTTGAAGCTGTTTTGTTCGCCATGCCGGAATAACAGCAAGCACCGTGTTCGTCAGCTTCACACGCTGTGGGTGAGGTGAGGAATACGCGTCCGACGTTCTGTTCTCTGATTGGTTATCGCGACCAGCATAACCTATAGGACGGCCGCCATACTACAGTGCCCATGATGCATTGCATTTCCTTTTCCGGTGGCCATTTTAAAACATAGATTGACTCTGTCACGTAAAATTGTTTTGTTACAGTAAATTAATTGAGATCCTACCGGTATATTTTTCATTTATAAGTCGCACCGGAGTATAGGTCGCACCCCCGGCCAAAACATGTAAAAAAGTGCGACTTATAGTCCGGAAAATACGGTATATCAAGTTGTACAGATTTGTTTTCAGTTTGAGTTTAAGGAAGATAATTTTCCAAATTTTTATATTGAGAAGCCTGATTTACTTTTTGTATTTGAAATGGCATAAATAAATAAAAATGCATAAAATACCAAGGGGCTGAATACTTTTTCGAGCCACTGTATGTGTGTGTGTGTGTTACCTGGTCAGCCAGGGACGTTGACAGCATGCTCATTAGTTCTCGCTCTGCAGTCAACCTCCACATCTGCTCCCATCGCAGCTTCCGCAGACGATCGAGGAGAAGCAGAATCACCCCTAAAGTGAGCAAAGAGACAAAGACGTGTCAGGGTTCGAGTTAGGAAGAAGCCTGAAACAGACCAGGCTCAGAGGAGGGACCATCTGCTTTAATCAAACTAACAATAACAAAACAAATGAGCAATGAATTCTCGGACATGAACACAGAGGTGATGGAGTCCAGCACCCAGTGGTTCTAGAGACCCGTAGTCCACCACAAGCAGTGCGGTTCACAGACCTATGAAGTGCAAGCATTAAAATCAACCAAACAAGTGCTGGAACAAGGGGTCTGTGACTGACAGTCCATGATGTTGGACAAGGACAACACCAATACACTCAGAGGTGTGGTTCCTCCTGATCACGCCCCCCCCCCCCCCCCCCTCCAGCTGTCTCCATCACTGAAGCTCCCCAGCTGAACTAAGTAGGTGGAGGTGGTTTACTCAGAGTGAAGGTGACATTGGTCAGGGCGTCGATGTGAAAGCAGAATGTAAATGAGGATTCTGCATGTTTGATTGTTTTTTACTTTTTATTTAAGCCCCCCCCATTCAAAACAGAACATGACCTGAAACAAGTACTAAAAATAAATAAATACTAATAATTAAATAACAAAATAAAAATAGTAATAATAAAAGCACAATGTATATAATTATTGCTGCATATAGTAGAGAAGCTTGAATCGTCGACTGGACTGGGTTGACTGACGTGAGGATGTTTCACTTCAAATCGCAGAAGCTTCCTCAGCTAAAATTCTTGCTCTGGTAGTCTGACTTCTGTCTTACTTCTTCTCTACAAGAGTCAAGACATAAGTCAGAGTCAAGAAGGCCAGTTATCAATAAAACTAAAGCCTTGCTGTCTACAAAATTGCGCCCATGTCTACAAAGACGCCCCATCAGTACCCCGGGAGGGGAGGGGACCAGAGACTATTAATCGATGCTGACACATCTTTCTGGCAATGTCACAAGTCCTCTCTATGTCCATTTTTGTGACCTCTGAGTGCTTCATCCTGACATCATTGGTGCCAACGTGAATAACTATGTGACTATATCTCATGTCATGTTCCTTAGTCTGTCTTCCTTCTGCAGCGTCAGCACCCTAAGATGGGAGGAATACATTTAACGGCAGCCAGCGTCTATAACCTGATTTTGCGGGTGATAGAATCCCCTTTCACTAAAGTCCGGTGTTTCAGCCTGGAGACAGGAGTGGAAGTCACCTGTGGGCTCAGAGAATTCACATCAGGCAATATATTATATATATGTATAAAATTGTTTTTTTTATTAGACACCCATGCATAACAGAAAAGTCAAAGCCGAAAACAAATAAGAAAATAAACCAAATACATGGTGCCTAAAGGCGTAGGCAGAAGCAACGCTTATCCGCGCCTACCCTCCTGTATAAAATCAATCAGGCATGTATGCATGTACATAATTTATATCCAACACAATCTGAACACAGCAGCACATAGTTACAGATAAAAGAAGTCAAATATTTCTCCAGACAACTCACAAAAAAAAAAAAAACGAAGGTTCCAGTACAACAGCTTGCTTTATGCATCAACTGAACAGTCTTAAATGAAATCATATCATAAAGTTTTAATATCTTTGATTTAATAAACAACGGACTGGTATGATCCCAAAACCCTGAATTATGAATTATTCTTAATGCTCTTTTTTGAAGGATGAATGAATAATGATTGTAAAGTAGTTTTATAGTTATTACCCCAAACTTCAGCACTGTAAGTCACATAAGGTGCAATCAATGTACAATACAATGTATGTAGTGATTTACCATCTAAAATGTACTTTGCCTTATTCAATATTGCAATACTTTTAGAAACTTTCTTTGTTTCTTTGTTGAATATGAGCTTTCCAGTTAATTTTCCAGCTTTCCAGTTAATTTTATCATCAATAATAATCACATCTAACAACTTATTTTCCTTGACACAATCTATATTTACCCCAAGTATATGTAACTGTATTTGTACATCCTGTTTATAATTTCCAAATAACGTCATTTTAGTTTTTGACCAATTCAATGACAGTTCATGTCAAACCAACTCTTCAGCTTTATCATTTCAACTCTCAAATCAAACAATAATTGCTGCAAATTATCTCCAGAACAAAACAGGTTTGTATCATCAGCAAAGAGAACTGCTTTAAACACACTGGAAACTTTACATAAATCATTAATATATAAAATAAATAATTTGGTCCCAGCACAGAGCCCTGGGGTTCCCCACAAACAATGTCCAGATATGTAGAACAGCAGTCCCCGATTTTAACAAACTGCTTCCAGTTTTGCTAATAACTTTTAATCCAGTTCAGAGCCACTCCTCTAATCCCATAAAGTTCTTAAATAAATAATGTTATGATTGATTGTGTCAAAAGCCTTTTTAAGTCAACAAATAGACCTATTACTAATTCCCTTTGGTCCACATGTTTATTGATCTCTTCAATTGCATTGCACAAAGTCAAAGCCGTGGACCTTTCGCTCTGAACCCATATTGACTGTCATCAAGCAGGTTGTGAAGTTCAATAAATCTATCCAGTCTGTTATTGTAAAGTTTTTCCAGTTTTTAGAAAATTGTGACAAAGACACAGGCCTGTAGTTAGTAAAAAGATGTTTGTCACCAGATTTAAATAAAAGTATCACCTTCGCCACTTTCATACCATTTGTGACAATTCCCGTTTGAAATTATTTATTAAATATATCTGCTAATGGTTTAGCAATTTCTCTATTTCTAATTATCAGCTGCTAAATCTGGCCCAACATTAGCAAAAAATGTTTTAAAACTGTTCACTACTTGGTTCCTGTCATATTCATCTTTATTGTTACAAGTAAAGTAAGATGGGTAATTCTTTGATTTGGGTTTATTTCTTAAAATACGATTCAGTATTTTCTATGTTTCCTTTATGTTATTTTGATTATCATTTAGAATTTTACCATAGTATGATATATCCATCCATTTTCTTCCGCTTTATCCGGAGTCGGGTCGCAGGGGCAGCAGCTCAAGCAAAGCTGCCCAGACCTCCCGATCCACACACATCTCCCCCAGCTCCTCCGGGGGAACCCCAAGGCGTTCCCAAACCAGCCGAGAGATGTAGTCCCTCCAGCGTGTCCTGGGTCTTCCCCGGGGCCTCCTCCCAATGGGATGTGCCCGGAACACCTCTCCAGCGAGGCGTCCAGGGGGCATCCGGAAAAGATGCCCGAGCCACCTCAACTGACTCCTTTCGATGTGGAGGAGCAGCGGCTCGACTCCGAGCTCCTCCCGAGTGACCGAGCTCCTCACCCTGTCTCTAAGAGAGCGCCCAGCCACCCTGCAGAGGAAACTTCTCGGCCGCTTGTACCCGCAATCTCATTCTTTCGGTCATGAGCCAAATCTCATGACCATAGGTGAGGATCGGAATGTAGCTCGATCGGTAAATCGAGAGCTTTGCCCCCCTACTCAGCTCTCTCTTCACCACGACGGTCCGATACAGCGACTGTATCACTGCAGATGCTGCACCGATCCGTCTATCGATCTCACGCTCCATCCGTCCCTCACTCGTGAACAAGACCACGAGATACTTAAACTCCTCCACTTGAGGAAAGGACACTCCACCAACCTGAAGAGGGCAAAGCACCTTTTTCCGGTCGAGAACCGATTTTCATCCCGAACGCTTCACACTCGGCTGCAAACCGCCCCAGTGCACGCTGAAGGTCCTGATTTGACGAAGCCAACAGAACCACATCGTCCGCAAACAGCAGAGACGAGATTCTGTGGTTCCCAAACCAGACCCCCTCTATACCCTGGCTGTGCCTAGAAATTGTCCATAAAAATAATGAACAGAACCGGTCACAAAGGGCAGTCCTGGCGGAGGCCAACGTGCACTGGAAACAGGTTTCCAGTGCACGTTGGACCCTGGACCCCGTACTCCCGGAGCACTCCCCATAGGGCGCACCGAGGGACACGGTCGAACGCCTTCTCCAGATCCACAAAACACATGTGGACTGGTTGGGCGAACTCCCATGAACCCTCGAGCACCCGATGGAGTTCCCAAAACTTTCTGCACCCTAAAAGTTCCCTAAAAAGCCTTCAGTTAATTCAAAATGCTGCAGCTAGAGTACTGACGGGGACTAGAAGGAGAGAGCATATCTCACCCATATTGGCCTCTCTTCATTGGCTTCCTGTTAATTCTAGAATAGAATTTAAAATTCTTCTTCTTACTTATAAGGTTTTGAATAATCAGGTCCCATCTTATCTTAGGGACCTCGTAGTACCATATCACCCCAATAGAGCGCTTCGCTCTCAGACTGCAGGCTTACTTGTAGTTCCTAGGGTTTGTAAGAGTAGAATGGGAGGCAGAGCCTTCAGCTTTCAGGCTCCTCTCCTGTGGAACCAGCTCCCAATTCAGATCAGGGAGACAGACACCCTCTCTACTTTTAAGATTAGGCTTAAAACTTTCCTTTTTGCTAAAGCTTATAGTTAGGGCTGGATCAGGTGACCCTGAACCATCCCTTAGTTATGCTGCTATAGACGTAGACTGCTGGGGGGTTCCCATGATGCACTGTTTCTTTCTCTTTTTGCTCTGTATGCACCACTCTGCATTTAATCATTAGTGATCGATCTCTGCTCCCCTCCACAGCATGTCTTTTTCCTGGTTCTCTCCCTCAGCCCCAACCAGTCCCAGCAGAAGACTGCCCCTCCCTGAGCCTGGTTCTGCTGGAGGTTTCTTCCTGTTAAAAGGGAGTTTTTCCTTCCCACTGTAGCCAAGTGCTTGCTCACAGGGGGTCGTTTTGACCGTTGGGGTTTTTCATAATTATTGTATGGCCTTGCCTTACAATATAAAGCGCCTTGGGGCAACTGTTTGTTGTGATTTGGCGCTATATAAAAAAAAAAATGATTGATTGATTGATTATACTTTAAAGACAGAGACATCTTATGACTGTGTCCCATCTCTGGTTAAAAAGGTTAAAAATTTTCATTTGTAACGATGTTGTCATTTTTTCCATCTTACACACCTGTTGAAGCCTCCGTTTCCATTCAAGTACCGTTGGTGACTTCACATTCTTCCAATTAACAGTCATGATTTTCTTGGCAGTCAACACTAAAATAAGTCAAATATCTCTCTGATCATCAGTCAAAGTGTCAGCTGATGTAACACAGAGGAAATCAAAGAGTGCATCTTAACAGCTTTCTCAATCTCTTCTTTAATGTTTTTCCAGTACTCAAAGATGACTGGACAGTCCCAGAATGTGTGTATGATCCCCTATTCTGCCACATTGTCTCCAGCATAAAGCAGCTGAGGAATCCTACAAATATATTGAAATAACCAAGGGGTGTATAGAAATATGGGACTTTTCCAGTCTATTATCGTATTCATTCCCATTTTTCCTGGACATGGTATGTGTTCTGAAATAGATCTCTTGAAGGTCTTTTATAGAGGTGAGAAATATGTTTGTTTACCGGAAGAAGTTTTTCTAAACTTATCCATTGATTCCCAGTCTGTCTTCCTTTCGTTGACATGTTTCAGGTCCATAAAGGTTCGAGCAGGTAACTGTGCACCTTCAGCTCCACCCTGTTCTATTGGAGTCCACTTTGCCTCCTCATTTCCAATACTCAAAGTCACAACTGCTGCTGGTTGAGCTGCCCAATAATAAAATTTTAAATTTGGTAATGCCAAACCTTTCTTTTTAGCCAAATAAAGTGTTTTAAGTTTAATTCTGGGTCTCTTGTGTTGTCATATAAATTGAGAGATTAACTTATTTAGCTTGTTTAAAAGGAAGTTGGAACTTTTAAGCCTCAGTCCAACTGACTAATGAGCCACACATGGGTGTGTCAGCGGTTATTCAAAGAACGATCCACGTTTTAAGCCGTCACGTATCCGCTACTAAAGGATCAGCCTCTAATGAGCCACGACCAACCTGTTTCAGCCCCGTCCAGCCTCAAGTGGCTCCTGTCTCTGTATACGAGCCACGTCAAGCCACATATGATCCATGTGGCGCCATGTAACACCATGTTGATGTATGTTTTCCAAACCTCCAGCCCTCCCACACTTGAATGAATGAATGAATGAATGAATGCCTTTTTATTGTCATTACACGACGTACAACGAGATTAAAAGCCAACTCCAAAATCAGTGCAGGCAAATAAGAAAGAAAAGCAGCAATATCAATATAATAAGTATCAAAAAATATATATACACGATGTAAACATTAGAAGGTAAGGTGCACGGTCCTGGATGGTATGTACATTGCAAAATAAGTATGTTATTATTACATTGTTAAAAATTATAAATATTGCACATTATGGGATGGAATGTTGCACATTATCGTCAGTGTATGTGGGAACTCAGGATGGTTACCGCTTTGGGAAAGAAACTGTTTTTGAGTCTGTTTGTTCTGGTCTTAATATACCTGTAGCGCCTCCCTGAGGGCATCAGGTCAAATGGTTCAAAGCCAGGGTGGGAGCTGCGTTAGTGATGTTTAGGGCTCTGCTAAGGCAGCGGGAGCTGTAAATGTCCATCAGGGAGCAGAGAGGGCAGCCAATGATCCTTTGGGCTGTCTTTATGACTCTCTGGAGCCTCTTCCTGTCTGCAGCAGTACAGCTGCCATACCATACTGTGGTGCAGTTTGTCAGCAGGCTCTGGATGGATGCTCAATAGAAGGTCAGCAGCAGGTTGGAGTCTAGCTTGTGATTCCTGAGGACTCTCAGGAAGTGTAGCCGCTGCTGAACCTTCTTGGTGACTGCTGTGATGTTCACAGACCAGGAGATATCATCGGAGATGAGGACACCAAGAAACTTGAAGGTGTGAACCCTCTCCACACGCTCGCCATTGATGAAAAGGGGGGTGGGTCGATGCTGTGCTTCCTGTAGTCAGTGATGATTTCCTCGGTTTTCTTGGTGTTCAGTGTGAGGTTACTCTTTGAACACCAGGCTGCCAGCTTCAGGACCTCCTCTCTATAAGCTGTCTCACCACCCTTAGAGATGAGTCCGACCACAGTGGTGTCATCAGCAAACTTGACCACCAGGTTGTTTTGGTGGAACGAACTGCAGTCGTAGGTGTAGAGGCAGTATAGGAGGGGGCTCAGCACACAGCCCTGTGGGGAGTCGATGCTCAGCGTGCAGGTGGAGGAGAGGTGGGGCCAAGTCTCTCAGTCTGGGGCCGGTGGGTCAGAAAGTCCTTGATCCAGGCACATGTGAGAGGAGGGAGGCCGAGAATGACCAGTTTTGTAGTGAGAATATCTGGGATTATTGTATTGAAGGCTGAACTGTAATCCACAAAGAGCATCCGAACATAACTCTGCTGCTGCTCCAGGTGGCTCAGCGCAGAGTGGAGAGCTACGGCGACGGCATCCTCTGTGGATCTATTCGCACGGTATGCGAACTGGTGAGGGTCAAAGTCTGGAGGAAGACAGACCCTGATGTGCTCAGAACTAGTCTCTCGAAGCACTTCATGACTCCCGGACTAAGGGCCACCGGACGGTAATCATTCAGGCTGGTGATGGGAGACTTCTGTGGCATGGGTATTATTGTGGTTGCTTTGAGGCAGGACGGGATAACTGCCTGGTCCAGAGAGAAGTTGAAGATCCTGTTGAAGGTGGGGGCAAGCTGGTAGGTGCACACTCTGAGCACCTTGCCAGGTACTCCGTCTGGGCCAGTGGCTTTCTTAGGATTCACTGCCAGGAGCACCCGTCTGTTCCTTTACGGTGTTCAGCAGGAGAGAGAGTGCTGTGTTTACACTAGCGTCGGGTGGTATGTACACAGCCGTGATGATAATGACAGTTAGCTCTCTCGGCAGAAAGAAAGGCTAGCATTTTACAGACATGTACTCGATGTCCGGGGAACAGTGATTGTCTACGACTGTCCCGTTGTTACACCAGTTTTCGTGCACATACATACAGAGCCCCCCTCCTCTACTCTTACTGGAGTCCTCAGTCCTGTCCCAGCGGACCAGAGTGCGGCCTGCTAGCTGCACGCTAGCATCGGGAATTCCCCGCTGAAGCCAGGTTTCGGTGATAATCAGAACACAGCAGTCGCGAACATAGCGGTTTCCAGCGAGGTGTAGTTCCAGGTCGTCCGTTTTATGCACCAGGGATGGGCGTTGGAGAGATACAGGCTTGGTAGAGGTGGCTTGTGTGGTTGTTTCCTTAGCCTTAGCATAACACCGGACCTACGGCCCCGCTTCTGCTTCCTCTCCCTCCTCCATCTGCATCGCCTCCTAGACCCGACAACAATCCACGGAGAGCCCAGCGGTCTTGCTATGTCATCTGGAATGTCGTGCGTGTAGTGAAAGTCACTCGAAACTGATATCTGATGTTGGTCTCTGATATCCAAAAGCATCTGGCGGGTGTACTGGATGTTCACAGTACTGATAGTGCACAAAAGGAAGAAAAACAAGAAAAAAAGAAAAGGAAAATAGCACTGAAATGGAGAGCCGTAAGCCGCAGCAACCATGCGCGCCGCCATCTTTAGCAAAAAAAAAGTGTGGATTTTCAATTCACAGCATCCATTCAAGATGTCACATTTTTTAAACAGTCCAAAAAAAGACAGTCCAAAAAAAGACGTGTGTCAAAATCCGTGCAGCGGTTTTGACGTAATCCTGCTAACAGTAATCCTTCAAAGCCTATCTAAAGTGAAACTTCATCCAGAATCCGGAGTGACGAGGTGAATTAGGTCAGACAGGTAAGAAGGGGCAAGACTGTGAATGACTTTGAATGTCAGGAGTAGTATTGTGTATTCTAATCCAATTCCAGTTTTTCCGTGAATCTGATTGGTTAAGTGTGTGAGATTTCAGACTGTATGATATCCGGGTAACATATTTGACCGTTTCACATCTGGATGTGTTACTCTGCACCCTGATGACATCTCATTCCTGTCCTCCATGACAAGACGCACAATTCGACAGGACACCGACTGCGCATGCTGCTAGCTGTTAGCTGAGAGTGAGATAAAGTCGCGTACCGACGCCGCCCCCAAAACGGGTGAATTTAAGCTACCATACAAAAGTATTGATGTGGATTCTGATCCAGATTACCGTTTCACGTTTGATGGATTACTCCGACACTGCCTCGGCTCGACGGTAAGCCTCGCCGACCAAATTACCTACAGAAAAATAAACCGTACAAACGATGGCGTTGAATCAGAACGGGAATAACACCCTTGTGTCTGACGATTTGCGGACATTCATGCTGTAAACGCGTTGCCGTAAAACTCCTATTTGCAACCGTATAACCAGCATGAACGTCTGCAAATCATCAGACAGTATGATGGCAAAGCGTACCAACAACAAGAGAGCTTTTCATGATGCCCATGAAGCTGTGGCAGAGAACACTGGACAAACTGCTGGACATTCTGGACGATGCCAGTCAGCCTCTGCACACCGTCATCAGCAACCAGAGGAGCCTCTTCAGCCACAGACTGCTGCTTCCCAAGTACAGGACCAACAGACTGAGAAACTCCTTTGTCCCTCAGTCCATCAGACTGTACAACTCCTCACTCAGGGGGAGGAGGAGGAACAGGAAGACAGAGGACGGGAAGGAGAGCAACAGTAGAAGCCAGTAAACCAGTACTGATCAGTATGTCTGCTATTTAAATTTGTGTATTTATATTTGCAAATTGTTTTTTTTTTTTTTTTTTAACTTTCACTTCTGATACTCTGTGTGCTCCTTACCCTGTGTGCTGCTGGAACCCCAATTTCCCTGAAGGAGTCTTCCCAAGAGATCAACAAACAGATAAAAATCTGGTAATCTGAATGAAGTGTGCACCGTTTGGTGCAAAAGTTTGATTTCGATCATGCTATATGTAGTTTAGGTCGCTGTGCTTCACTTTACAGCACATGTGAGATATTTTGCAGTTTGGATGTGTGGTTCTGTCAACTGTGTTCAGTATTTTGATGAAACCAGTCTAGTTTGCAAAATTGTGTTTTAGCAATTGGAAAAACTGTAAATCAATGGGAAAGTTTTTGGATTTATTAACTGCAGGCTACAAAATATCCAGAACTAAATTAGGACCTAGAATTCCATAAGCACTTGATTTGGGGTTTGCACACGGTTCTTTAACACACCGTCCATGTGGTTGTACCACAGTTATCAGTCACAATGATGTTTCTTCGGGCTGAGCCTGACTGGGCCAAACAGAACTGAGCTAAAAAATGAGACGAACAGAATAAAATGTGCATAAAGAAGATTTTAAAAACTGTGTGTTGTTCATGTTTAAAATAGGAAATCATCTTGTACTAACCAGTGTTGAAGCCTCGCCCCAGCGCTGGCCAGGGGCGATGGTTCTTCCACAGGTTCCCCAAGTACCAGTCACTCTGGTTCTCCACCAGACCCAGAACCTGCTGACCTGGACAGAGAAAACACAAAAACAACAATTAAAGTGCTCCATTCCAATGCTGAGAGACTGTACCTGCTGTGGATTTGACATTTGGACATGTGCAGTGAGCAGACACCTCGGGCAGGGATTCGATCTTCTTTTCAATGCAGTCCACTTCATTTTAACAGCACCAAATCAATATATACCGTACTTTAAACCCTGTACATGACAGACCCTGGATTTTGGACTTGTTGCTGATAATAGTGGATGGTTCTTTTCATCTTTGCTCCGTAGCACACGTCATCCATTTCTTCCAAACAAAAGATATGGAAAACCAATTTGTCTGACCATAATACACATTTCCATTGTGGGATGGTCCAACTCACATTCCTCTGAACCCAAAGAGGTTGACACCACCTCTGGACAAAGATAACAGCATTTCTTTTGTACAGTAAAGTTTTAAGTGCCACGTGTGAATGTAACTCCATATAAATAGTGCTTGACAAAGTGATCCCTGGCACACGTGGTTGTATCATCTATTGATGAATGATAGTTCTTGATGTAATGCTGTCGGAGATCACGGATGTTCATCTTAAGCTTGTGCCGCTGCCCTTTATGTACTGAAATTCCTTCAGACTCCTTGAATCGTTTAATGATATTATTCCCGTCCACTCTTTCTTTGAAGGACGCTAATTTAAAACTTTTCAATAATTTGTATTTTACATGCTCTCCAAACGTTTTCCATCTTAGTTCCTTCGGCTACTCCCTTGTTTGCACTTGGGGTCGCCACAGCAAATCCAAGGTGGATCTGCATGTTGAATTGGCACAGGTTTTACACCAGATGCCCTTCCTGACGCAACTCCACATTACATGGAGAAATGTGGCATGGGTGGGATTTGAACCCGGAACTGAAACCAAGCGCATTAACCACTTGGCCACCACCCCTGCTGTGGACTGTGGATTCAAAAAAGGCCCGTCATGAGTGACACACCGAGGACAGAGTCACCTCGCCGGACACCGCGCCTCCTCACGGAGCCAGGCCTTTTGGGGGGGGGGGGGGGGATGTGCTCATACACAATGACCCTCTATTTATTTTAGCTATAATTTGTACTTGCAAGACAATGCCGTTCCCAGTCCCAGCAGGAATGAGAACCCTCAAAAATATCTAGCTCCTCAAAAAAATAAATAATTCACAAAAAAAAACAAAAAACAAAAAAAACTCTTTTGTCCTACAGAGCCGAAACATCTTCAGCATATCCAGCAAAAAAAAAAAACCCCAAAAAAAACCTAAACTTTCAAAATCAGATTAAAATAATAATATCTTTCCATGCGTTACAAATACCAAAGTTGACAGAAATATTCTTTCTCATGTAGAAACATTTCTTTTTTATTTTCAAAATATGACATTATCATATACCTATAAATGATACGCCAATATGATTGGATAAAACACTCAAGAATAAATAGCAATACACCTTTTTCACGGACGGGTAATATTTTTCATACCACCCGAGTAATCAGCCAATCCGGACAGCCGAGCGGCGCCACGACAAAGAGGCGCGGTCAGAGGAACTGTGAAATACTGGTGAGTCACTATTAATAATTTCTTACGTGTCCAACCGCATAGGTTGATGGTTAAAATTAAGTTTGTTAGTTCTAAAAGCCATCATTATTTATAGGAAAAAATTTTTTTTCTACTAATGTTTGAACTTTGAGTGTTTACACAGGAGAGAAAAGTGAAAAAATGTTAATGTCTGTTTGAGAAAAGTGTATAAAGTGTGTAGTGAGGGGTTTTACAGCCTTAAAACATTTATAATAATTGTAAAAAATAACGCTGACCACTTCGCGGATTTTGCCTATCGCGGGTTATTTTTAGAATGTAACTCCCGCGATAAACGAGGGACCACTGTATATGATAAAATCGTTATCAAGTTGTTTTACCAATGAATATGGCTTTTTACACCCTGAAGAAAACCATACAACATTTATAGGTATATGATAAAATCGTTATCAAGTTGTTTTACCAATGAATATGGCTTTTTACACCCTGAAGAAAACCATACAACATTTATAGGTATATGATAAAATCGTTATCAAGTTGTTTTACCAATGAATATGGCTTTTTACACCCTGAAGAAAACCATACAACATTTATCATTTATAGGTATATGATAAAATCGTTATCAAGTTGTTTTACCAATGAATATGGCTTTTTACACCCTGAAGAAAACCATACAACATTTATCATTTATAGGTATATGATAAAATCGTTATCAAGTTGTTTTACCAATGAATATGGCTTTTTACACCCTGAAGAAAACCATACAACATTTATCATTTATAGGTATATGATAAAATCGTTATCAAGTTGTTTTACCAATAAATATGGCTTTTTACACACTGAAGAAAACCATACAACATTTATCATTTATAGGTATATGATAAAATCGTTATCAAGTTGTTTTACCAATGAATATGGCTTTATACACCCTGAAGAAAACCATACAACATTTATCATTTATAGGTATATGATAAAATCGTTATCAAGTTGTTTTACCAATGAATATGGCTTTATACACCCTGAAGAAAACCATACAACATTTATCATTTATAGGTATATGATAAAATCGTTATCAAGTTGTTTTACCAATGAATATGGCTTTTTACACCCTGAAGAAAACCATACAACATTTATCATTTATAGGTATATGATAAAATCGTTATCAAGTTGTTTTACCAATAAATATGGCTTTTTACACACTGAAGAAAACCATACAACATTTATCATTTATAGGTATATGATAAAATCGTTATCAAGTTGTTTTACCAATGAATATGGCTTTATACACCCTGAAGAAAACCATACAACATTTATCATTTATAGGTATATGATAAAATCGTTATCAAGTTGTTTTACCAATGAATATGGCTTTATACACCCTGAAGAAAACCATACAACATTTATCATTTATAGGTATATGATAAAATCGTTATCTAGTTGTTTTACCAATGAATATGGCTTTTTACACCCTGAAGAAAACCATACATTTATAGGTATATGATAAAATCGTTATCAAGTTGTTTTACCAATGAATATGGCTTTTTACACCCTGAAGAAAACCATACAACATTTATCATTTATAGGTATATGATAAAATCGTTATCAAGTTGTTTTACCAATAAATATGGCTTTTTACACACTGAAGAAAACCATACAACATTTATCATTTATAGGTATATGATAAAATCGTTATCAAGTTGTTTTACCAATGAATATGGCTTTATACACCCTGAAGAAAACCATACAACATTTATCATTTATAGGTATATGATAAAATCGTTATCAAGTTGTTTTACCAATGAATATGGCTTTATACACCCTGAAGAAAACCATACAACATTTATCATTTATAGGTATATGATAAAATCGTTATCAAGTTGTTTTACCAATGAATATGGCTTTTTACACCCTGAAGAAAACCATACAACATTTATCATTTATAGGTATATGATAAAATCGTTATCAAGTTGTTTTACCAATAAATATGGCTTTTTACACACTGAAGAAAACCATACAACATTTATCATTTATAGGTATATGATAAAATCGTTATCAAGTTGTTTTACCAATGAATATGGCTTTATACACCCTGAAGAAAACCATACAACATTTATCATTTATAGGTATATGATAAAATCGTTATCAAGTTGTTTTACCAATGAATATGGCTTTATACACCCTGAAGAAAACCATACAACATTTATCATTTATAGGTATATGATAAAATCGTTATCAAGTTGTTTTACCAATGAATATGGCTTTTTACACCCTGAAGAAAACCATACAACATTTATCATTTATAGGTATATGATAAAATCGTTATCAAGTTGTTTTACCAATGAATATGGCTTTTTACACCCTGAAGAAAACCATACAACATTTATAGGTATATGATAAAATCGTTATCAAGTTGTTTTACCAATGAATATGGCTTTTTACACCCTGAAGAAAACCATACAACATTTATCATTTATAGGTATATGATAAAATCGTTATCAAGTTGTTTGGTAAAACAACTTGATAACTGATAATATTAAAGAGGGTGTGGCTCACACTGGACAACCTATCAACCTATCGATCTGTTGATATTACTCATACACAATTATATTTACTACATGCAAGCGGCATTTTGGCCTGAAACGCACATAGCAAAAATCAGTCAACAATCAAAATCCTACATTCTGTTCACTGTACTGAATCTTATACAATGGGTTATGCCCATTTTTCTCCCTTTGATTTTTATGCAAAACTGCAACATATGCAAGTCCCACTTTTACAATATCTGCCTTGGTCTGCACCAACAGTTGCACTTACATTTGATAGACATTCAAGAGCTTACATTGTTAAGGTGAGCTTGATAGCTCAAACGTTCCCAAAGTAATACAAGAAAATCAACTGCAGGTAGCAGGTAAAATAGGAAGTCTTGCATATCTTCAAAAAAGAAAGTCCAATAAACATGAAACATGGTCCAATGACACAGAAAAATGGACAAAAAGCTGCCTGCCAAATTTGGTAGTAGTTGGTCACAAATTGGTGCCACAAATGGGAAAGTAATAATCTGAAAATAGATGCTTAGAGAAGCATGAAATTCACACCTGAGCAACGTATCCATCAAAGAACAAAGAAGAATTTTCTAAGTAAGAAGAATTTTCCGTCTTCTGGACTGGACAGTCTGACAGATAGACAGGGAAGGACTATAGGACTGTCAGGATGGTCACCACCCAGCAGCACGTATTTACAAACCAGATGTTGATATCTGATGATTGTGAAATTCAATATGCTGATTAATAGGTCGATACCTTTTCCCAGAAACACATAAAAAACAAAGATCTTCCCCTGACATTTATTTTCTGTTTTTTTGATGAGTCCTTTTCAAGACAACAAGAGAAATTCAACTTATACTTTAGATTAGATAAAACTTTACTGATCTCTTGGGAAAGCTCCCTCAGGCAAATTGAGGTTCCAGCAGCATTGTATAGCAGCACACAAGGTAAGAAGCACACAGGGTAAGATTTATCTGCAGCTAGCTCATACCAGCCGCTCTCGTTGTCTTGGTGATTTGTCGGTCGGCTCCGATGTGGAGTTTGAGACACTCGTGCAGACACTCTGATCCTCCCTGTGAGCAAACAGCTGTGAACATGGTTCATGGATTAGAACTGATGAACTTGTGAAGTGCCCTGGCATGCTGCCGGCTCGTTCAGTTTTGTCCCCCCTCTCTCCCTCCAGCACCTCTGCAGTCCTCCGGACAGCAAAAGCAGCGGCTGGCAGAGGACCTGCACTGGACTCAACTGTTAAGATGGACCCAAACCCCCGCTGGCTGCAGTGCAACACGACAGCACAATCCAGGAGTCTTTGGAACCACTTTCCCCTGTCCTTCCTCAGTGCTGTTCATTGATCTATCTGCACACAGACATCGCGCTCTACAACACCTCCTCATGTCAACAAGACACACTGCAAGCCAGGAAATATCACCACGCTGAACCAAAAAGACATGATCTGATGGCAGCAAGAAACCAGAATACCAGCAATACCGTCTAATAATACTGCCTAAGGGAAGCATGTATAAAGTGAATAAAATTGGTCCTAGCACAGAACCTTGTGGAACTCCATAATTAACTTTAGTCTGTGAAGAAGATTCCCCATTTACATGAACAAATTGTAATCTATTAGACAAATATGATTCAAACCACTGCAGCGCAGTGCCTTTAATACCTATGACATGCTCTAATCTCTGTAATAAAATTTTATGGTCAACAGTATCAAAAGCAGCACTGAGGTCTAACAGGACAAGCACAGAGATGAGTCCACTGTCCGAGGCCATAAGAAGATCATTTGTAACCTTCACTAATGCTGTTTCTGTACTATGATGAATTCTAAAACCTGACTGAAACTCTTCAAATAGACCATTCCTCTGCAGATGATCAGTTAGCTGTTTTACAACTACCCTTTCAAGAATTTTTGAGAGAAAAGGAAGGTTGGAGATTGGCCTATAATTAGCTAAGATAGCTGGGTCAAGTGATGGCTTTTTAAGTAATGGTTTAATTACTGCCACCTTAAAAGCCTGTGGTACATAGCCAACTAACAAAGATAGATTGATCATATTTAAGATCGAAGCATTAAATAATGGTAGGGCTTCCTTGAGCAGCCTGGTAGGAATGGGGTCTAATAAACATGTTGATGGTTTGGATGAAGTAACTAATGAAAATAACTCAGACAGAACAATCGGAGAGAAAGAGTCTAACCAAATACCGGCATCACTGAAAGCAGCCAAAGATAACGACACGTCTTTGGGATGGTTATGAGTAATTTTTTCTCTAATAGTTAAAATTTTATTAGCAAAGAAAGTCATGAAGTCATTACTAGTTAAAGTTAAAGGAGCTATAGCATCCAAAGTTGTCTTCAATGAGGATGTAAAACTATTGACGAGATACTCTATCTCACTTACAGAGTTTAGGTAGCTACTCTGCACTGTGTTGGTATATGGCATTAGAGAACATAAAGAAGGAATCATATCCTTAAACCTAGTTACAAAGATGACGCATGTTGCCCCTCTTGATGGTCAGAAGCCATTGTGGGTTGTTGGTCATCCAGGTGAGAACCTTTCCTGCAGCAGATGCTGAGGACATTCAGCGAGTCTTTCAGGTCTGCTGGTATCTCATCTTGAATCCAGATTATGAAGATGAGTTGGTGCAGATGTGCCCTCTTGGTTTTCATGTCTTTAAGGACAAAGAGAGCTTCTTAAAAAGTTGGAGTTCAGGTGAGTTCTTCAGTGGTGTTTGGTCTTGGTAGAGTGATGAGCACTTCCTCCTCCTCAACTGGGCTGGTGTTCAAGAGGTCTCCAAAGTGTCATTGAGCACTGATATCCCCTTTGGTCGTCAGTTGGCTCAGGCCATCAAAGATGTACTGAAGATGTGCTGGTCTTTGGAGGAGGAGCCAGGTATTGCTCTGCAGTCATTTCTGTCAGTAAGGGCCTGAATTTCAGCAGCCTTGTTGATCTACCACTGATTTTATAGTTAGTGAGTTGAGGTCTTTTCACTTACAAGGCTGGATCTTTCTGGACGGTGAGGAAACCTTTTTGCTTTTGTCAATGAGTCACTGGAGAACCTGGTCGTTCTCATCAAACCAGTTCTGGTGCTTGATCTTACTGGTGTTTAAGTACTTCTTGGAAAGCTGTTATGCTGTCTCCAGCTCCTTCCAGTGTTTAGGAGCCAGGATGGAGTATTTCACAGGGAGTTCTTTCAGCAGAGGCTCTTGAAACTCTGCTTTTGTTTCTGGGTGTTCAACTTTGGTGAACCTTTAGAGAGTTGTGCGGTACACAGGCTTCCTCTTGGGGCAGATGTTCAGCAGATCACACAATGATCCGTCATGGTGATCTGTTGGGTGGACAGGACATCATTCTGGTCGCACTTTGGGACGATGACGTAGTTGAGCAGGTACTGATGTTTTGAGAATAGGGCGTTGCTAGGAGACGTTGGATTTTTGTTTTTGCCTGAAGAGGATGTTGGTGATGTTTCACCTGAACACTGTTTCTCCTGACGTCTCCGAGGAAGATGATCTCAGCAGATGCTGGGATCTCAGACAGAACATGCATGACTTGGCAAAGAAGGTTTCTGTCTCTTCATGGTCAACAGTGTTGGGCATAAGCCCTGGTGATGGAGGCATGGTATTCACATGCAGCTTGGAGACGCAGCGTCATCAGTCACTTACTGACACCTACCAGAAATTCAGTCAGTTCTGGAAGGAGAGAGTTCTTGGTGGCAAAACCAATGCTACAGATTTGTCGTTTCTCCTCTGGAAGCCCCTTCCAGAAGAACGTGTACCTCCTCACTCCTCTTGCAGATGGCCTTCTCCTGCTCTTCATTTCATTTATTTGTTTATTTGACAGGGACAATGTAGTCAACATAGATCAAGCAAAGTCTGCAACTGATGTGATGCACAAAGACTTTATAGCTTCAACTAATTCACAACTCTTGTCCCTGGTTGGGCCTTTCTACAATTTACATGATTCATAATTCTACAATTTACATGATTCATAATTCTACAATTTAATTGAATAATAAACAACCTCATTCAACATTTCATTCGCTCATCGACCCACCTTCTCACATGTAAAAATTTCTTACATTTCCACACCTTTTCACATTTCCACACATCCATAATTTACAAAAACTTAAGAACTGAATTTCTGTGGGTTTGCACACTCACTCCTCCTCCTCCATTCAATCCTTCCTTGACCCACAGCCAAAACCTGAGCCTGGAGGTGAACATCCTAAACTCATATGTTCTTCAGCTCGAGCGGCAATAATTTCCACAACTTTATGCTTTTAAAAGAAAAGGCAGACTGACCAGATGAAGTCCTGCACTGTGGGATGTTATAGTTCTTGTTGACAGAACCTCTGCTGACTCGACCTCCACTTGGTCTCTGAACAAATGAACTGAGTGACTCGGGTGCTGGATCATTAATACATTTAAACAACAGTTTGAGGAGACACAGACTACCAAAGCTTTCAAAGCTCAGCAGTCTGTACTTCTCAAGAATAGTACAGTGATTTAAATTCGGTCACACAGTGTATGTTTGTATTCTGCCAGTGTATTTGAAAACTTTGTTGTACATTTTGTTTTCTAATTGAAAAACACATTGAAACTGTCTTAGTTAAATTTAGCACCAACTGATTTTGAATGATCCATTGGTTCACCTCAGCCACACGTGGACAAAATATCCGCTGCCTGCTCCGGTGACTCAACAGGTGCATGAAAAACTGCATCATCCTCTGGATGCTGTAATCCAGACGGCTTCAGATGAAGCAGACTATGTTCATCCTCCCTGTTCAGGGTGAGCACCCCGGGTGGATCTTGAGACACCTGTGTGTGGGTTTGTTTAACATGGGAATGTTGTTGCAGAAGGTCCTCGACGGCTCCTTCACCCGGTCTGACGGCTGTGGAGCCTCAGAGGATCAGGGTCTGAGGACCTGCTGCAGCCTCCAACTTCCTTCACATCTGCTGGGTGACAAACCTCCGACTCATTTTCACGTTTTGCATCACGCCACATCTGTTTCAGTGAAATGGCCCGGCTTAATGAGACACCTGCACGTTAACAGACGAGGAAAAATGAAGTTGTTGGAATGTGTTCACATGAAGTGAGTCACTGAATCCTCCTGCAGCAGCAGCCACCGTGACCCGTGGACCTCCACCCGCATGCAGGGAAACGGCGGGACAGTTCTGTACACATGCTTATTTTTCTGCAAAACTGTCACCCTACAGTGCATAAACTGGTGTGCACATGCAGAGCGTGCACGTGCAGATAGCTGCTTTGTACACACGTGGGGGGGGGGAAGAGGAGACACATTTACCTTTGAACTTGTGGAAAACAGCCCAGAGTTCGGCGATGTCAGTGGCGAAGGTGATGTCAGTGTCCAGAACGATGACTCTGTGCAGGTCAGCCGGCAGCGTCTTGGTGAGCACCAGCTTCATCAGGCCGTAGATTCCAGAGTAATGCTTGTTGGGAATCCACGACACCTCCGACTGAAACAGAAATGTTCAGAAGAAAAGGGTGTAGGAATGTGGAGGCCGTGCACACATCATCAGGTGCTCCTCACCTTCAGTTCATCTGCGTCGTAGAAGTTGACCCGGACTGCGGGAACCATCCAAGTGTGGAAGAGCGAGGCCAGGATCTGCTGCGCGATGGAGTCAGTGATGAAATGGAAGTGCAGAGGGTTCCTCCTGTGGAGACACGAAGCTCAATCAGAAGACTGAATCATCAACAGTCAGCGAGTGTTCAATTAGTGACAGGTTGGGCTGAAGGTCCGTTTATCTTCACTTTGTGAGCGAGTCCATAAAACCATGTCTCAGTAGTCAAATACGGTAACCAAACAGATCCAAAGGGAATTTAAAACCCTTTTTGTCCAGTTGTCTCCAGGTTCTCAGGGTCAGGTTCTCAGGGTCACCACAGTGGATCCGGTGGGATATGGCACAGGATTGACACCGAGCGTCCTTCAGAACCCAACTCCAGGTGTGCACAGAGAAACCTGCCCAGTTCCTGATGATCCTAAGAGGTATCCCAGGCTAGTACACCAAAAGCAGAATCATCTTCTAAAACAAACAGTGACTGTGACCACGGACAGCTTATGGTCATTTCATCTGTTAATATTCCTGCATTTAAGGTCTGAAACACACTGCAAAAAAGAGATGGGCCAGTTTCTTCTAAATTGTGCGTAGGTGTGCTTGCGTTTGTCTGTGTGTGGCCCTAGAGCAAACTGGTGTCCTGTCCAGAGTGAAACCCGCCTCACACTCTACGACTGCTGGGATAGGTTCCAGCACCCTGCGACCCTTAATTAGAGTAAACGGTTGAAGATGAGTGCGTGAGTTTCCTGGATTTTAAAATGAGCAGCTGTTAATAAATGACTTCGAGGTTTGTGGATGTGGTCAGAGAGGAAGCAGTGAGGCGGGGTGAGTCATGACATGAGATGGTCCATGTTCACTTTGGAAATGTTGCTTTGCAAGCAGACATGGTTTGTTTGGGTGATGAATCTTGTGAAACTAAACATTATCTTAACAGCAAGCAAAGTGATGTGATGAGAGACGACGCGTCTTCAAAATGGTCCTCCAAGCAAAAACATGTTGCAGGGGAAGAAAGTGGTCCAAGCAGTGACCCTTGAGGAGTCCCAGAGAGTTTACAGTTTTAGGGATAAGGACATGTCACAGGGGAAGAAAGTGGTCCAAGCAGAGAGCATCAGACCCATAACGGAGATATTATCCGTCTGTCACCAATATTCAGCAAACCTGGTGGTGGGTAGAGTATGGTCCAAGGAAGACTCATTAGATGTCAGCGCAAATCTGGATCAAAGGACAGGACCAGAATAATCTTTAATGCTTTCATTAACTTACTGGGAAATATTTCATGTTTATTTAAAAAACAAACAAACAAACATACAGGTGTGTGGTTAGTGATGTCATCTTTGGAAGAGTGAGATTTACCACAGACCTGGATCAAAGAGCTTTTTTTGTGGGGGAGGGGCCAGTGACAAGTCAACCACTGTACGATGATAAACTCCTAGAAGAGTAGAGGGGAGTGCTGGTCTGCGCTCACTCCTGTTCTCGTGTTGTCTGTCTGAGGTGTAAGGTTTGAACCAGCAGAGGGCAGCACTGGGTGACTCTAGACAAACGATACACTGATGGTTCTGGATTTCTCTTGGCAGTGAGACAGTCATTTACAGCCCACAGTCCACGGAGACGGAGTGCGCCGGAAAAACGTTCATATTCTTCAGTTTGAATTGAACACTGGAATCGCCGTCCTTCAGCGCTGGGAGAAAAAGGAGCAGACCTGCAGGATCTGACTTTCTATTCTCCAGCTGGAGTCCAAGTCCTCAGAGTCCTGCTGTTCCAGTCCTACTGTGTGGCTGTCAGACTTGTCTTTGTGTCAAAGGTGTGGTTACTCGGGGACAGCTCTGTTCTCCAGCGTCAGCCTGCTGGGGATTAAAATGTCACACACAGCTGGTAGGTGACGCAGCAGTGCTGACCTGGGTTCAGTCCTCTGACCACAAACTCAAATACTGACGCCACAATCAGGCACAGTACACGTGCACGGGACACTGCAGAACAAACTGTTACAGTGAACACAACATCAGACAACAACCACAAACAGAAGAGCCGCAACTAGGAACCACATCATTAAAGCCATTAAAGCCCCGAGTACTGATGAGCTGTGCCCCTTAACGGTACTGCTTTCAGTACTGGAGAAATTAAGAAAATGCGTCTCATTTGGAGCCTGGTGTATAGTGCCGACAGGCTGCAGCCCCTGTGACCCTTAACTGGAGGAAGCGGGTATAGAAATGGTTGGAGGAACATGAAGGCAGGTGTCTTCTTGTCACAGGTCACGTTGTGTCTCCGTGTCACTCTCCTTCAGAGTGCGACTGTCTCCAGCTCGCGTGGCTCCGTCTGTCTCAGAACTCAGTGTGGTGTTGGAACATTTTCAGGTATTTTTTACAAACATTTATCCATTCACAATGACACAATGTTGATCAGCTTCATTATTTTGAACATTTAGAACAAAATATGGCTTCTTTGTGTCAAGGGGAGGTGATGGTCTCGTGGTTAAGGTGTTGGGCTTGAGACCAGTGGATCCTCAGTTCAAATCCCAGCCTGACTGGAAAATCACTAAGGGCCCTTGGGCAAGGTCCTTAATCTCCTATTGCTCCCAGTGTGTAGTGAGCACCTTGTGTGGCAGCACCCTGACATTGGGGTGAATGTGAGGCATTATTGTAAAGCGCTTCAAGCGTCTGACGCAGATGGAAAAGCGCTAAATAAATTATATAATGTGTTATATAAATGCAGTCCATTTAAAAAAATAAAATAAAAATAGAACTTTTCCGAAAGAAGAACCAGTGAGTAGAAAGAAGGCTGCCGTACGTACCTGTGGAAGAGGACGGATTTAACCAGCGTCACCACATCCCGGCTGGCATTGTATCCGGCACACACGATGGCTACATGGATAGTCTGCAGGCGAGTGAAGGAAGGACAGAATTAAACAAAGAAACAGGCATTAAAGCAAAAATCAATCATAAAATCATTATTTGTTCACCATCAACATTTTTCTAGAAACCCTTTTTGTGATCATGTCTTTTTTGGTGAGAGTGGACCTTTGTCAGCAGGAGGTCCACTGAGGGTTTTGTGTTTTTGATGTTCAGGGATGGAGTCTGGAGGGTTTTTGATGACTATTTTCTCATCCTGACCCCCATCAGTTTAGTTGTTCAATTTCAATTTAATTCAATTTATTTTCATTTATATAGCGCCAAATCACAACAGAGTTGCCTCAAGGCGCTTCACACAGGTAAGGTCTAACCTTACCAACCCCCAGAGCAACAGTGTTAAGGAAAAACTCCCTCTGAGGAAGAAACCTCAAGCAGACCAGACTCAAAGGGGTGACCCTCTGCTTGGGCCATGATACAAACATAAATTACAGAAATAATTCACAGAACAATTCACGGACGAATATACAAGAAATGCTGTTGGCGCACAGGACAGGAGGATCGCCAACACGAGTACAACTCCCATTTCTGGATGGAGCTGCTCCTTAAACAGAGAAAAAACAGAATCAGGCATCAGAAAGACAAAAAATACTGTATAATTTGTCAGCATTAATCAACAAGAAAAACAGAGAAATACTAAAGTGATCGCCGGCCACTAGCCCTAAACGTCACTAACAGACCCAGAATTTAGGTGAAGTTGAGGCCGCGACACGCTCCAATTACTAATAAAATTAATTAAAAGAGTAAAAAGCGTAAAACAAACTGTACCAGTATGCTAGTCATATGAAAGGGAAAATAAGTGCGTCTTAAGTCTGGACTTGAAAGTCTCCACAGAATCTGACTGTTTTACTGATGCAGGGAGATCATTCCACAGAACAGGGACACGATAAGAGAAAGCTCTGTGACCTGCAGACTTCTTATTCACCTTAGGAACACAAAGTAGTCCTGCACCCTGAGAACGTAAAGTCCAGGCCGGTACGTAAGGTTTAATTAGGTCAGCTATGTAGGGAGGTGCCAATCCATGAATAATTTTATAGGTTAGTAGCAGAACCTTAAAATCTGATCTCACTTAGTTGTTCTGCTTAATGTGTTTAATTTAACCTAAATCAATATCACAACATACATTTGGGTTAGGGTCTATTTGATCAGATTACAAACCAAAAGAGCCGTAATCATTTTCATATCTGTGGCTTCCCTCATCTTAACGGACCTGATTTTAAAGCTGGAACCCAAACAGAGTTGATGGCTGTGATGAAGGAATCAGTTTGGCATTCTGTGTGTGTGTGTGCTGGCGCTCTCACCTCACACTTATCCACCGCTGGCTGCTGCACACACTCGGACACATTTCCCACTGCTGGGGCTTTTTGGACTTCGTTGTCTCCAGTGCCCTCCTCTGAATGAGTTCGGCTTTGGTTGCCATGGTGACCACTACCGGGAAGGCGTACCACCGGGCTCTTGGGTGGCCGGCTGAGCTCTCGGCGCAGAGCCCGGTTCTCCTCCTCCACCGCCCGAACCCGCAGCTCTAACGCTTGGCGCTCCCCACCTCCACCACCTGCCAGGGAAGGCTGCGTTTCCAATGGCGAGAGGGGGAGGGGCTTGACTGTCGGACAGATCAGACACAGCAGATGCGCATTACATCATTTTACGTCACAAAATCTGCTTGTCCCAGTGACAGCTCGTTTCCCCTCAAAACAAGTTTAAGAATGTTTGAGTTACAAAGTTCAACAGTGCGCAGAAACACGACTGCTTATTAAAAACAGGAAAGCGGGTCAGCTCAGTGTGAGAGGGCGCAGAAAGCACGCGGAGACCACCGCGGGCTCTCGACGTCTGTTTTCTCGCCGCGTTAGCAGTGAACACGTGCTGTAACACCAGGAAGCCTCATTCCTGGCTCTAATCCCCGAGAAACCAAGCTGGTTCTGGATTCCATTTGAAAGAGCCTGTAATTAATTTGCTGGCTTTGGACTCGCTGAGCGCAGCATGCGCTCCTGCTCTCTTAGGACTCTGACCTGTCTGTCATGGAGCTCATTTACAGGCAAAGAAAAACCTGAGCATGGAGGCATGACACAGGGTTCCCAAAGCAAGGAGAGGGATCCACTTCAGGGACACGCAGGCAGCAGCTGCACTGAGGGTGAAAACGAGGAGAATAAAAGATGAATGAATCCAACTGACGTAAGACGGATAAAATACATCTGATAACACCAGCTGTCTTTGGCCCAGGACAGCAACCACCCTGGTAGACAACTGGTCCATTCCAACATCAAGAAAGGAAGCGTGTCTCCGCCACAGCCGCTGAAACGTGAGCAAGTGCTTGGACTTCTCTACCTGCAGGGGTATCGAACATTGTGCGCTGGATCACGTCCAGAGAAACGCAGCACATGTTACAGCTGATGTTGCCTCACAGTGATGAGAGATCCTCCTCCTCTGAAGGTCACAAAGTAACTCACTGCTGAGATCTGTGAATGTCTCCACATGT
Source organism: Thalassophryne amazonica (assembly GCF_902500255.1). Lineage (NCBI taxonomy): Eukaryota > Metazoa > Chordata > Actinopteri > Batrachoidiformes > Batrachoididae > Thalassophryne > Thalassophryne amazonica. The sequence goes on along the minus strand of NC_047124.1, from coordinate 37,036,311 downwards.
TCCACACAGACGTCCAACAGCTAAACACGTGAAACACGGCTTTCTCTAAATCAGGGAAGTGGAGCCATGTGTCTCATACTTTCGTGGGACCACTTGAGGACACACTTGGCCTAAACGCTGCACACCGCTCTGCAACCTGATATTTTACATCACTAGCCACGTGCAGAAGCCGCCACCAAGCAAAGAGGCGCCATCGAGTTCAACCGAATTCCATTTTGACGGTGATGCACACTCGCACTGCCGCTCGAAGACAACAAGCTGGAGAAGCTGGTGTGTGCCTGAGAGCTCAAGCTCATGTTCCACAGAAAAACTCTCTTAACATCCTTTATTTGCTTTTTCACCAGACGTTTAATATTTGACTAGAAATAAGTAAAGTTATGAGGAAAACGTGATCCATGGATGTGTGGACTCACACTGTAACAAACGGGCTGAAGGTCTGTAGGTTGTCTCCAACCAAAGTCCGTGAAGCCTGTAACCACTTCAGCCTCACCAGGACATCCTGCTGGTTTCCCTCATCATATTCTACCTGCACTGGTACTGAGTTTTTGAAGAGCGCCTACGAACTCAGAATAACTCACTGCGACAGCATTAAAGCCGCGCATTCAGCTCACCGCGGCCGCATTAACTGTGTTTATTTACTTGTACGTTTCACCGCGGCCGCATTAACTGTGTTTATTTACTTGTACGTTTCACCGCGGCCGCATTAACTGCGTTTATTTACTTGTACGTTTCACCGCGGCCGCATTAACTGCGTTTATTTACTTGTACGTTTCACCGCGGCCGCATTAACTGCGTTTATTTACTTGTACGTTTCACCGCGGCCGCATTAACTGCGTTTATTTACTTGTACGTTTCACCGCGGCCGCATTAACTGCGTTTATTTACTTGTACGTTTCACCGCGGCCGCATTAACTGTGTTTATTTACTTGTACGTTTCACCGCGGCCGCATTAACTGTGTTTATTTACTTGTACGTTTCACCGCGGCCGCATTAACTGTGTTTATTTACTTATGCGTTTCACCGCGGCCGCATTAACTGTGTTTATTTACTTATGCGTTTCACCGCGGCCGCATTAACTGCGTTTATTTACTTGTACGTTTCACCGCGGCCGCATTAACTGTGTTTATTTACTTGTACGTTTCACCGCGGCCGCATTAACTGTGTTTATTTACTTGTACGTTTCACCGCGGCCGCATTAACTGTGTTTATTTACTTATGCGTTTCACCGCGGCCGCATTAACTGTGTTTATTTACTTATGCGTTTCACCGCTGCCACATTAAAGCCGCACATTCAGTTCACCACGATGTGAACACGTGTGTTTAAAAAACCTGATGTGTAGAAACTCTGCAGTGACGTTCAGAAGCAGAAATCACATAAAGCAGCTGAGAACTCTGAACTTTAACAGGCTGTTATTTTAGAGAGAAGACATTTATTTTAGATCTTGAGCTTCATGTAGTTATTTTATGTTCAAACATAAAACGTGACTGAGGAGAAAAAGAAAAAACAGGAAATTAACTCGAGTCAGAATAAAAAACAAGCTGCTGAATTTTATGATATTTTTTTCAGTTATTAGCTGCAGCTACAGGTTTTATTTATTTCAAAGTAACTTACCTCTTTTATTCTTATTTTCAAAAATCACGAGTCAGATCACCCTGCATTGATCAGTTTTTCCTGTACGTCTGTGTATTTTTTCCTTCTTTTTAAGAGTTTGGTGTTTAAATCAGTTCTACAAAGTTTGAAAGAACAATAAAATGTTCACACTTTTCTTTATAGCAGTTCTGTAATTTCAGACATGGAACAGAAACAACCACAAATCAGAAAAAGTTGGAACTGTATGTAAAATGAAGATAAAATTTCTTGCTTGCCTCTACTGGTGGTTGGCTCTCACTGCGGTATTGTATCACTTCCTGTTCCGGAGCACAGCGGTGTTTTTCTGTATCTGTTAGCTGTTTAATCTGCGCAGTTAGATTGATCTAGTTATCTAGATAACGATTTGTTTCCCAGTGTAATCTTCACGTGCCTTAACTAAAGCACTCCTTCTGCTGAATCACCTCTAAATTATTTACACATTATTCACTTTGCGTGTTTTTAGGAATCCGCTAGCTTAGCGTAGCTACTAACTCTTAGCCGATTTAGCATGGCGGCTTCTCCTGTCTCTCCTGCACTTTTCTGCTCTGGGTGTGAAATGTTTAGTTATTCCTCTGCCTCCTTTAGCAGTAACGGTACTTGTAATAAGTGTAGCTTATTCGTAGCTTTGGAGGCCAGGCTGGGCGAATTGGAGACTCGGCTCCACACCGTGGAAAATTCTACAGCTAGCCAGGCCCCTGTAGTCGGTGTGGACCAAGGTAGCTTAGCCGCCGTTAGTTACCCCCTGGCAGATCCCGAGCAGCCGGGAAAGCAGGCCGACTGGGTGACTGTGAGGAGGAAGCGTAGCCCTAAACAGAAGCCCCGTGTACACCGCCAACCCGTTCACATCTCTAACCATTTTTCCCCACTCAACGACACACCCGCCAAGGATCAAACTCTGGTTACTGGCGACTCTGTTTTGCGAAATGTGAAGTTAGCGACACCAGCAACCATAGTCAATTGTCTTCCGGGGGCCAGAGCAGGCGACATTGAAGGAAATTTGAAACTGCTGGCTAAGGCTAAGCGTAAATTTGGTAAGATTGTAATTCACGTCGGCAGTAATGACACCCGGTTACGCCAATCGGAGGTCACTAAAATTAACATTGAATCAGTGTGTAACTTTGCAAAAACAATGTCGGACTCTGTAGTTTTCTCTGGGCCCCTCCCCAATCAGACCGGGAGTGACATGTTTAGCCGCATGTTCTCCTTGAATTGCTGGCTGTCTGAGTGGTGTCCAAAAAAATGAGGTGGGCTTCATAGATAATTGGCAAAGCTTCTGGGGAAAACCTGGTCTTGTTAGGAGAGACGGCATCCATCCCACTTTGGATGGAGCAGCTCTCATTTCTAGAAATCTGGCCAATTTTCTTAAATCCTCCAAACCGTGACTATCCAGGGTTGGGACCAGGAAGCAGAGTTGTAGTCTTACACACCTCTCTGCAGCTTCTCTCCCCCTGCCATCCCCTCATTACCCCATCCCCGTAGAGACGGTGTCTGCTCCCAGACCACCAATAACCAGCAAAAATCTATTTAAGCATAAAAATATAGCACCTTCAACTGCACCACAGACTAAAACAGTTAAATGTGGTCTATTAAGCATTAGGTCTCTCTCTTCTAAGTCCCTGTTGGTAAATGATATAATAATTGATCAACATATTGATTTATTCTGCCTTACAGAAACCTGGTTACAGCAGGATGAATATGTTAGTTTAAATGAGTCAACACCCCCGAGTCACACTAACTGTCAGAATGCTCGTAGCACGGGCCGAGGAGGAGGATTAGCAGCAATCTTCCATTCCAGCTTATTAATTAATCAAAAACCCAGACAGAGCTTTAATTCATTTGAAAGCTTGACTCTTAGTCTTGTCCATCCAAATTGGAAGTCCCAAAAACCAGTTTTATTTGTTATTATCTATCGTCCACCTGGTCGTTACTGTGAGTTTCTCTGTGAATTTTCAGACCTTTTGTCTGACTTAGTGCTTAGCTCAGATAAGATAATTATAGTGGGCGATTTTAACATCCACACAGATGCTGAGAATGACAGCCTCAACACTGCATTTAATCTATTATTAGACTCTATTGGCTTTGCTCAAAAAGTAAATGAGTCCACCCACCACTTTAATCATATCTTAGATCTTGTTCTGACTTATGGTATGGAAATAGAAGACTTAACAGTATTCCCTGAAAACTCCCTTCTGTCTGATCATTTCTTAATAACATTTACATTTACTCTGATGGACTACCCAACAGTGGGGAATATGTTTCATTACACTAGAAGTCTTTCAGAAAGCGCTGTAACTAGGTTTAAGGATATGATTCCTTCTTTATGTTCTCTAATGCCATATACCAACACAGTGCAGAGTAGCTACCTAAACTCTGTAAGGGAGATAGAGTATCTCGTCAATAGTTTTACATCCTCATTGAAGACAACTTTGGATGCTGTAGCTCCTCTAAAAAAGAGAGCTTTAAATCAGAAGTGCCTGACTCCGTGGTATAACTCACAAACTCGTAGCTTAAAGCAGATAACCCATAAGTTGGAGAGGAAATGGCGTCTCACTAATTTAGAAGATCTTCACTTAGCCTGGAAAAAGAGTCTGTTGCTCTATAAAAAAGCCCTCCGTAAAGCTAGGACATCTTTCTACTCATCACTAATTGAAGAAAATAAGAACAACCCCAGGTTTCTTTTCAGCACTGTAGCCAGGCTGACAAAGAGTCAGAGCTCTATTGAGCTGAGTATTCCATTAACTTTAACTAGTAATGACTTCATGACTTTCTTTGCTAACAAAATTTTAACTATTAGAGAAAAAATTACTCATAACCATCCCAAAGACGTATCGTTATCTTTGGCTGCTTTCAGTGATGCCGGTATTTGGTTAGACTCTTTCTCTCCGATTGTTCTGTCTGAGTTATTTTCATTAGTTACTTCATCCAAAGCATCAACATTTTTATTAGACGCCATTCCTACCAGGCTGCTCAAGGAAGCCCTACCATTATTTAATGCTTCGATCTTAAATATGATCAATCTATCTTTATTAGTTGGTTATGTACCACAGGCCTTTAAGGTGGCAGTAATTAAACCATTACTTAAAAAGCCATCACTTGACCCAGCTATCTTAGCTAATTATAGGCCAATCTCCAACCTTCCTTTTCTCTCAAAAATTCTTGAAAGGGTAGTTGTAAAACAGCTAACTGATCATCTGCAGAGGAATGGTCTATTTGAAGAGTTTCAGTCAGGTTTTAGAATTCATCATAGTACAGAAACAGCATTAGTGAAGGTTACAAATGATCTTCTTATGGCCTCGGACAGTGGACTCATCTCTGTGCTTGTTCTGTTAGACCTCAGTGCTGCTTTTGATACTGTTGACCATAAAATTTTATTACAGAGATTAGAGCATGCCATAGGTATTAAAGGCACTGCGCTGCGGTGGTTTGAATCATATTTGTCTAATAGATTACAATTTGTTCATGTAAATGGGGAATCTTCTTCACAGACTAAGGTTAATTATGGAGTTCCACAAGGTGCTGTGCTAGGACCAATTTTATTCACTTTATACATGCTTCCCTTAGGCAGTATTATTAGACGGCATTGCTTAAATTTTCATTGTTACGCAGATAATACCCAGCTTTATCTATCCATGAAGCCAGAGGACACACACCAATTAGCTAAACTGCAGGATTGTCTTACAGACATAAAGACATGGATGACCTCTAATTTCCTGCTTTTAAACTCAGATAAAACTGAAGTTATTGTACTTGGCCCCACAAATCTTAGAAACTCTGGATGGCATTACCCTGACCTCTAGTAATACTGTGAGAAATCTTGGAGTCATTTTTGATCAGGATATGTCATTCAAAGCGCATATTAAACAAATATGTAGGACTGCTTTTTTGCATTTACGCAATATCTCTAAAATCAGAAAGGTCTTGTCTCAGAGTGATGCTGAAAAACTAATTCATGCATTTATTTCCTCTAGGCTGGACTATTGTAATTCATTATTATCAGGTTGTCCTAAAAGTTCCCTAAAAAGCCTTCAGTTAATTCAAAATGCTGCAGCTAGAGTACTGACGGGGACTAGAAGGAGAGAGCATATCTCACCCATATTGGCCTCTCTTCATTGGCTTCCTGTTAATTCTAGAATAGAATTTAAAATTCTTCTTCTTACTTATAAGGTTTTGAATAATCAGGTCCCATCTTATCTTAGGGACCTCGTAGTACCATATCACCCCAATAGAGCGCTTCGCTCTCAGACTGCAGGCTTACTTGTAGTTCCTAGGGTTTGTAAGAGTAGAATGGGAGGCAGAGCCTTCAGCTTTCAGGCTCCTCTCCTGTGGAACCAGCTCCCAATTCAGATCAGGGAGACAGACACCCTCTCTACTTTTAAGATTAGGCTTAAAACTTTCCTATTTGCTAAAGCTTATAGTTAGGGCTGGATCAGGTGACCCTGAACCATCCCTTAGTTATGCTGCTATAGACGTAGACTGCTGGGGGGTTCCCATGATGCACTGTTTCTTTCTCTTTTTGCTCTGTATGCACCACTCTGCATTTAATCATTAGTGATCGATCTCTGCTCCCCTCCACAGCATGTCTTTTTCCTGGTTCTCTCCCTCAGCCCCAACCAGTCCCAGTAGAAGACTGCCCCTCCCTGAGCCTGGTTCTGCTGGAGGTTTCTTCCTGTTAAAAGGGAGTTTTTCCTTCCCACTGTAGCCAAGTGCTTGCTCACAGGGGGTCGTTTTGACTGTTGGGGTTTTACATAATTATTGTATGGCCTTGCCTTACAATATAAAGCGCCTTGGGGCAGCTGTTTGTTGTGATTTGGCGCTATATAAAAAAATTGATTGATTGATTGATTGATAAAAATAAAACGGCTGCACTATTCCCAGTTTCTCCACTCACACCCACAGAAGCGCAAAGTTCTTCCAGAGTTGTGTCTTGGTGGCTTCCCTCACTTGTCTCCTTCCAGTGTGGACATTTAGTTTTTGAGAACTGCCTCCCTGACACAGATTTACCATAAAGTACCACACTGTATTTCTGAATGATTGATATAAATAAAGTCTAAGAAATATTAATATTCAATGTTCATGTTTTCATCCTCTGACGTTTCTCAAGAAAACTGGCTGTAAAACTGATTAATTAATTCTTACATTTAGAATAAATTGTCTTGTTCCAACCTTTTTTTCTTGGAAAATGCTGCAGGCCTTAAATGTAGGAATGGATATATATTAACAAATAAAATAAAACGGACCTCACAAAACATGAAATATGTTGGTTTCACACAGTCCACAGTAAATATTAGTCAAAGCAAATGTCAGGATCATTACGGGTCCACCACCACCACATATTTCATATCATCCAAACTTTTACGATTTGGGATTGTAAAAAAATATATATATATAGTTGAACTATGTTTAAAAAAAAAAAACTTTATAAGCTGTGTTATCTTTATTCATTCAATTTAAAGGTCAAATATGTTTTGTGGCTCTAGAAGAATTTTATTTATGGACAAAAACAGCTCGTTTCTAAAGGTTGCAGACCCCTGAACCAGACTGAGTCCAAGAATATGAGTAAACTAAGTACTTTTATTTATTTTTTGGTGGTTTTTGTGATATTCTGGAAGTGCAGTCTTTAAAACGGTAAACATGTACTCATGTTCAATTTCTGCCTAAAAGTATGCCTGAGATTGCGTGTTTTCTGCAGTGCATCGTCTGATCTAAAGCACATATTGATTAGAAAACCCATGACGTGGTCAGCTGACTGGCCTACCTTGAAAACTCCCAACTGACAGATAAAGCCAAGTGAGTGCCGGGACAAAGACCAGGGCGAGGGAGGCCACCAGGAACTTCCTGCGTCCGCGACACATTCCCAGCATTCTCTGGACCCGACGTTCAGCAGAGGTGACGTGACCTCTATGTGGGGAGCAACCTGGGTCCAGGCTCAGTCATGGTACTGGTAGAGACAAGGAGAAAAAAAAGCAATTAGAGGACAAGGACCCAACTCAAACCCAAAGGACGGGTTCTGGTCCCGCTGCTGGGAAGAAGACATCTGAGACCGAGCAACTGAAAGGATTCTGAAAGACTTAGCCTGGGTTTGACAAGGACAACAGGAAAGACCTACAACACAACAGGTCTGAGTGTGCACGTGTCCCACACATCACCACATGACCCACCTGCCCTGAGTCCTGGATGGCAACCAACCAGCCAGATAACTGGTCCATCTAGACCACTCCAAAGTAATCTTCGATCTGCTAGATCCAGGTTAAATGAGGGTGGTTCATGTCTGGAGCATTTCTCTGGACATGATCCAGAGAAATGCTCCAGACAAAACATCCCTCACCATGGAAGTGATCCTCTTCATCTGTGACTCACCAAGTAACCATTTTTCTGGTGCTGGTTCCACACAATGGGGTGTCCCAAGAGTCCAGATCACCTGCTGACCAGACACCCACCAACCACTCCACATAACCGATTCCAGACAGGCTGGGTTGGCTGCAGGTGCCGGGACTTTATTTGGAGCCAAACATATGTCTCAGGGACCTGCATCGACACTCTATGGTCTAACAGCGCATCGTGAAGGCTGCATGGTCCATATAGTTAATAACATCTACAGATGTTTTATGTCCCATGAATATCAGTCATCATGACAACCCCTCAGTGTGGAGGAAGATCATCTCCCAGATGGGACGATGACGAGACGACGGTGTTCTAAAACACAGACAACGAAGAAGATTTTAACATCCACTGATGTTGATGAAAAAAGACGAGAGTAAAATGTTTTCAATCAATCAATCCTTTTTTTATATAGCGCCAACTCACAACAAACAGTTGCCCCAAGGCGCTCCATATTGTAAGGCAAGGCCATACAATAATTATGAAAAACCCCAACGGTCAAAACGACCCCCTATGAGCAAGCACTTGGCCACAGTGGGAAGGAAAAACTCCCTTTTAACAGGAAGAAACCTCCAGCAGAACCAGGCTCAGGGAGGGGCAGTCTTCTGCTGGGACTGGTTGGGGCTGAGGGAAAGAACCAGGAAAAAGACATGCTGTGGAGGGGAGCAGAGATCGATCACTAATGATTAAATGCAGAGTGATGCATACGGAGCAAAAAGAGAAAGAAACAGTGCATCATGGGAACCCCCCAGCAGTCTACGTCTAAAGCAACATAACCAAGGGATGGTCCAGGGTCACCCGATCCAGCCCTAACTATAAGCCTTAGCGAAAAGGAAAGTTTTAAGCCTAATCTTAAAAGTAGAGAGGGTGTCTGTCTCCCTGATCTGAATTGGGAGCTGGTTCCACAGGAGAGGAGCCTGAAAGCTGAAGGCTCTGCCTCCCATTCTACTCTTACAAACCCTAGGAACTACAAGTAAGCCCGCAGTCTGAGAGCGAAGCGCTCTAATGGGGTAATATGGTACTATGAGGTCCCTAAGATAAGATGGGACCTGATTATTCAAAACCTTATAAGTAAGAAGAAGAATTTTAAATTCTATTCTAGAATTAACAGGAAGCCAATGAAGAGAGGCCAATATGGGTGAGATATGCTCTCTCCTTCTAGTCCCTGTCAGTACTCTAGCTGCAGCATTCTGAACCAACTGAAGGCTTTTTAGGGAACTTTTAGGACAACCTGATAATAATGAATTACAATAGTCCAGCCTAGAGGAAATAAATGCATGAATTAGTTTTTCAGCATCACTCTGAGACAAGACCTTTCTGATTTTAGAGATATTGCGTAAATGCAAAAAGGCAGTCCTACATATTTGTTTAATATGCGCTTTGAATGACATATCCTGATCAAAAATGACTCCAAGATTTCTCACAGTATTACTAGAGATCAGGGAAATGCCATCCAGAGTAACAATCTGGTTAGACACCATGCTTCTAAGATTTGTGGGGCCAAGTACAATAACTTCAGTTTTATCTGAGTTTAAAAGCAGGAAATTAGAGGTCATCCATGTCTTTATGTCTGTAAGACAATCCTGCAGTTTAGCTAATTGGTGTGTATCCTCTGGCTTCATGGATAGATAAAGCTGGGTATCATCTGCGTAACAATGAAAATTTAAGCAATACCGTCTAATAATACTGCCTAAGGGAAGCATGTATAAAGTGAATAAAATTGGTCCTAGCACAGAACCTTGTGGAACTCCATAATTAACTTTAGTCTGTGAAGAAGATTCCCCATTTACATGAACAAACTGTAATCTATTAGACAAATATGACTCAAACCACCGCAGCGCAGTGCCTTTAATACCTATGACATGCTCTAATCTCTGTAATAAAATTTTATGGTCAACAGTATCAAAAGCAGCACTGAGGTCCAACAGAACAAGCACAGAGATGAGTCCACTGTCCGAAGCCATAAGAAGATCATTTGTAACCTTCACTAATGCTGTTTCTGTACTATGATGAATTCTAAAACCTGACTGAAACTCTTCAAATAGACCATTCCTCTGCAGGTGATCAGTTAGCTGTTTTACAACTACCCTCTCAAGAATCTTTGAGAGAAAAGGAAGGTTGGAGATTGGCCTATAATTAGCTAAGATAGCTCGGTCAAGTGATGGCTTTTTAAGTAATGGTTTAATTACTGCCACCTTAAAGGCCTGTGGTACATAACCAACTAACAAAGATAGATTGATCATATTTAAGATTGAAGCATTAAATAATGGTAGGACTTCCTTGAGCAGCCTGGTAGGAATGGGGTCTAATAAACATGTTGATGGTTTGGATGAAGTAACTAATGAAAATAACTCAGACAGAACAATCGGAGAGAAAGAGTCTAACCAAATACCGGCATCACTGAAAGCAGCCAAAGATAACGATACATCTTTGGGATGGTTATGAGTAATTTTTTCTCTAATAGTCAAAATTTTGTTAGCAAAGAAAGTCATGAAGTCATCACTAGTTAAAGTTAATGGAATACTCAGCTCAATAGAGCTCTGACTCTTTGTCAGCCTGGCTACAGTGCTGAAAAGAAACCTGGGGTTATTCTTATTTTCTTCAATTAGTGATGAGTAGAAAGATGTCCTAGCTTTACGGAGGGCTTTTTATAGAGCAACAAACTCTTTTTCCAGGCTAAGTGAAGATCTTCTAAATTAGTGAGACGCCATTTCCTCTCCAACTTACGGGTTATCTGCTTTAAGCTACGAGTTTGTGAGTTATACCACGGAGTCAGACACTTCTGATTTAAAGCTCTCTTTTTCAGAGGAGCTACAGCATCCAAAGTTGTCTTCAATGAGGATGTAAAACTATTGACGAGATACTCTATCTCCCTTACAGAGTTTAGGTAGCTACTCTGCACTGTGTTGGTATATGGCATTAGAGAACATAAAGAAGGAATCATATCCTTAAACCTAGTTACAGCGCTTTCTGAAAGACTTCTAGTGTAATGAAACTTATTCCCCACTGCTGGGTAGTCCATCAGAGTAAATGTAAATGTTATTAAAAAATGATCAGACAGAAGGGAGTTTTCAGGGAATACTGTTAAGTCTTCTATTTCCATACCATAAGTCAGAACAAGATCTAAGATATGATTAAAGTGGTGGGTGGACTCATTTACTTTTTGAGCAAAGCCAATAGAGTCTAATAATAGATTAAATGCAGTGTTGAGGCTGTCATTCTCAGCATCTGTGTGGATGTTAAAATCGCCCACTATAATTATCTTATCTGAGCTAAGCACTAAGTCAGACAAAAGGTCTGAAAATTCACAGAGAAACTCACAGTAACGACCAGGTGGACGATAGATAATAACAAATAAAACTGGTTTTTGGGACTTCCAATTTGGATGGACAAGACTAAGAGACAAGCTTTCAAATGAATTAAAGCTCTGTCTAGGTTTTTGATTAATTAATAAGCTGGAATGGAAGATTGCTGCTAATCCTCCGCCCCGGCCCGTGCTACGAGCATTCTGACAGTTAGTGTGACTCGGGGGTGTTGACTCATTTAAACTAACATATTCATCCTGCTGTAACCAGGTTTCTGTTAGGCAGAATAAATCAATACGTTGATCAATTATTATATCATTTACCAACAGGGACTTAGAAGAGAGAGACCTAATGTTTAATAGACCACATTTAACTGTTTTAGTCTGTGGTGCAGTTGAAGGTGCTATATTATTTTTGCATGAAATAAAATCTCTCCATTCAATCTACGAGCTCTTACGCCTTCAAAATGTTGCATTCCAAATGTGTTGCATTCAGATGCAAAGTCATCAAGGCTGGATGCAACATACAAAATGTGCCACGTCCCCGGCACGGGCACAGAGCACGAGACGTCCCGCACAATCCAAATGTCCAAAAATCTGTTTTTAAAATAACATGCTGTCCATTCTGTTTGATTCTCATCGCTGCCGTCAGATCTCCTCTCTGCTTTCGGCTGCTGTGTGTTTGAGCATCGGCCTGTGAAGACCACGAGAGCCTGCAGCCCGCCGTCCACCATGCTGGACAGAAGAATAAGTGGAACTGGTTTTCTAACAAAGTAGGAACCTAAAAGTCAAAACATTTGTGTTTAATGGCTGAAGGTTTAAGAAGAAATTGGCACTAAATTACATCACACATCAAAAAATAAATAAATAGACATATTGCAGAGTAAAAATGACAAAGAATGACAAAAAGACTTTATATTTACATTGTGGCCTGTGGAAAACATTAACCACAGTACACTTGATGTATCAGAGGAAAACACGTGTTTTCATTAACTGCACATCATAACCCCCCCAATGCCCCCCCCCCCCCACCACAGGGTGGGGACACTGATATTCCTAATCAAGGACACATCCCACCGTCGTTGCACAAAAATGAAACGTTAGGCACATATTCATGACATGTCCCACGGCGGCTTAACAGTCCCGTTACTCGTCTCATGTTCGGGGTTCCTTCATGGTTACTGTAGCAGCCACAGAAGGTACCACCATATTTCAGCCCTACTTGATGTATTACTCGGGTGTCAGGACGTGGACTAGAGGCTGGAGTTTGACACCCTGTTAGGAACATATTAGCACTGTGATATTCCACAAATGTTACTATGACGGCTGTCACAAAGTTCACATCAGAATAGCTTTTATTCACTACGAATCCACAGAATACAAGGAATCTGAGCTGCACTCTCTGTACAGCAGGTAGAAATATACACTTCATAAGATGTGCAAGTAAAACAACATGTGCAATAAGAGAAAAAAAGACCAACAGCTTCAGCGTTCCAGTGGGAGTCATATGGAATGTTTAAGATTCCTCTGCTGTGTGTAGAAGTACAATTAAATTTGCCTTTGATTTACCTTCGATTCCTTCCTTAATAATAAGTCACAAAAAAAGAGGCACCATATTATCTGCAGTCCCTCCTTTCATGTGTCAGTGGAACTGACTTTGTAACACAGCATTTCTCTGGGGGCAAGTTCAACAATAAGCAAACTGGGCATCTCAGGCCGCACGGTGCATTATGGGTAGGCTAAATTCTTCAACTACCAACCCATAAGTTATGGCGGCGGAAAGCAGCGAGGAGTGCTGTGATTTGGATCATTTCATCTGCTGAAAAGTTGACGATTTAAAGCGTTTTTGTAAGCTCCGCGGATTTCCTGTTACAACCAGGACTACGTACGACAGTGGACCGAAACGGAAAGAAGAGCTGGCTGCATCGTTACAGAAACTACTGTTAGTGCTGAAGAGAGAACTGCTGTCAAAAATGACCAGTGCTTGTTGATAGTTGGAGACAACCAAATTTCAAGCCTATAAATTCCGTTCCATGCATCTGAAAACAGCACAATGCGCACGTGTCATTATTGTATGTGTCACTTTTACAGTCTGCTAATGCTACTGTATACGAAATTCAATGGCAGCGGTGTGAGTGTGATAGTTGGGACTTTTGCCCCTGTTTGACCCACGCGTGCACAGATGCGTTGCGCACTTCGCTTATAGACAGGAAGTCAGTAGCACATGTGCACACCACAGTATGTGCCGTTATTTAACACAAGGACTTTTAAATTCCAAAAATAAACAACATGAACAAATAACTATGACAGATGAAATACTGAATATCACTGAAGAGAGTCTGAACAAAAGAAATGGTCAGATAATGGCCGAGCAGGTCGGATCACAGCTGACCCTTCTCACCCTGCACACGGTCTGTTCAAACCACTCCCCTCGGGCAGGAGGCTACGGTCCATCCGGACCAGAACCTCCTGCCATAAGAACAGTTTCTTCCCCTCTGCCGTTAGACTCATGAACTCCTCATAACTCAGTCACCTTAACCTTAACTCTGTCACTTTATCATTTTATCACGGGTCACTTTAGACAAATGTACTTTGGTTTTAATTGCACTCCTCCCACTGCACTGTTTTTTCTGTTCCTCTTTCTTTCTGTTTTTCTGTTGCACACAGCCTTTCATATTTCATGTCATTTTTTATCTTATATTTTGTCTTATTTTGGCACATATTGTATATTTTATCTTAGCATTTTATATTGCTCTCTGTTTAATGTTGCACCATTATATCGAAGCAAATTCCTAGTCTGTGAATCCTGTTCAATGGCAATAAACTTCTGATTCTGATAACTTCTGATTCCGAGCCACAGAGCAGAGTAGCTACCTAAACTCTGTAAGGGAGTTAGAGTATCTCGTCAATAGTTTTACATCCTCTTTGAAGACAACTTTGGATGCTGTAGCTCCTCTGAAAAAGAGAGCTTTAAATCAGAAGTGTCTGACTCTGTGGTATAACTCACAAACTCGTAGCTTAAAGCAGATAACCCGTAAGTTGGAGAGGAAATGGCATCTCACTAATTTAGAAGATCTTCACTTAGCCTGGAAAAAGAGTTTGTTGCTCTATAAAAAAGCCCTCCGTAAAGCTAGGACATCTTTCTACTCATCACTAATTGAAGAAAATAAGAATAACCTCAGGTTTCTTTTCAGCACTGTAGCTAGGCTGACAAAGAGTCAGAGCTCTATTGAGCTGAGTATTCCATTAACTTTAACTAGTAATGACTTCATGACTTTCTTTGCTAACAAAATTTTGACTATTAGAGAAAAAATTACTCATAACCATCCCAAAGATGTATCGTTATCTTTGGCTGCTTTCAGTGATGCCGGTATTTGGTTAGACTCTTTCTCTCCGGTTGTTTTGTCTGAGTTATTTTCATTGGTTGCTTCGTCCAAACCATCGGCATGTTTATTGGACCCCATTCCTGCCAGGCTGCTCAAGGAAGTCCTACCATTATTTAATGCTTCAATCTTAAATATGATCAATCTATCTTTGTTAGTTGGCTATGTACCACAGGCTTTTAAGGTGGCAGTAATTAAACCATTACTTAAAAAGCCATCACTTGACCCAGCTATCTTAGCTAATTATAGGCCAATTTCCAACCTTCCTTTTCTCTCAAAGATTCTTGAGAGGGTAGTTGTAAAACAGCTAACTGATCACCTGCAGAGGAATGGTCTATTTGAAGAGTTTCAGTCAGGTTTTAGAATTCATCATAGTACAGAAACAGCATTAGTGAAGGTTACAAATGATCTTCTTATGGCCTCGGACAGTGGACTCATCTCTGTGCTTGTTCTGTTAGACCTCAGTGCTGCTTTTGATACTGTTGACCATAAAATTTTATTACAGAGATTAGAGCATGCCATAGGTATTAAAGGCACTGTGCTGCGGTGGTTTGAATCATATTTGTCTAATAGATTACAGTTTGTTCATGTAAATGGGGAATCTTCTTCACAGACTAAAGTTAATTATGGAGTTCCACAAGGTTCTGTGCTAGGACCAATTTTATTCACTTTATACATGCTTCCCTTAGGCAGTATTATTAGACGGTATTGCTTAAATTTTCATTGTTACGCAGATGATACCCAGCTTTATCTATCCATGAAGCCAGAGGATACACACCAATTAGCTAAACTGCAGGATTGTCTTACAGACATAAAGACATGGATGACCTCTAATTTCCTGCTTTTAAACTCAGATAAAACTGAAGTTATTGTACTTGGCCCCACAAATCTTAGAAGCATGGTGTCTAACCAGATCGTTACTCTGGATGGCATTTCCCTGATCTCTAGTAATACTGTGAGAAATCTTGGAGTCATTTTTGATCAGGATATGTCATTCAAAGCGCATATTAAACAAATATGTAGGACTGCCTTTTTGCATTTACACAATATCTCTAAAATCAGAAAGGTCTTGTCTCAGAGTGATGCTGAAAAACTAATTCATGCATTTATTTCCTCTAGGCTGGACTATTGTAATTCATTATTATCAGGTTGTCCTAAAAGTTCCCTAAAAAGCCTTCAGTTAATTCAGAATGCTGCAGCTAGAGTACTGACGGGGACTAGCAGGAGAGAGCATATCTCACCCGTGTTGGCCTCTCTTCATTGGCTTCCTGTTAATTCTAGAATAGAATTTAAAATTCTTCTTCTTACTTATAAGGTTTTGAATAATCAGGTCCCATCTTATCTTAGGGACCTCGTAGTACCATATTACCCCATTAGAGCGCTTCGCTCTCAGACTGCGGGCTTACTTGTAGTTCCTAGGGTTTGTAAGAGTAGAATGGGAGGCAGAGCCTTCAGCTTTCAGGCTCCTCTCCTGTGGAACCAGCTCCCAATTCAGATCAGGGAGACAGACACCCTCTCTACTTTTAAGATTAGGCTTAAAACTTTCCTTTTCGCTAAGGCTTATAGTTAGGGCTGGATCGGGTGACCCTGGACCATCCCTTGGTTATGCTGCTTTAGACGTAGATTGTGTGGGGGGGGGGGTTCCCATGATGCACTGTTTCTTTCTCTTTTTGCTCCGTATGCACCACTCTGCATTTAATCATTAGTGATCGATCTCTGCCCCCCTTCACGGCATGTCTTTTTCCTGTTTTTTTCCCTCAGCCCCAACCAGTCTCAGCAGAAGACTGCCCCTCCCTGAGCCTGGTTCTGCTGGAGGTTTCTTCCTGTTAAAAGGGAGTTTTTCCTTCCCACTGTTGCCAAGTGCTTGCTCATAGGGGGTCGTTTTGACCGTTGGGGTTTTTCATAATTATTGTATGGCCTTGCCTTACAATATGGAGCGCCTTGGGGCAACTGTTTGTTGTGATTTGGCGCTATATAAGAAAAAAGTTGATTGATTGATTGATTGATAAACAGGTATTGGTAGCTGAAAAATTTGAGACAGTTTGATTTTTTTTAATCTTTTAACTTTGAGATTTTGTGCTTTGTTGAACTGTATTGTCACTCTTGACATTTATTCTTTGTGTGTAGAGCGCACACAAACTCTTTGTGTTCCCAGCCTTTCTGTGTGGAGTTTGCATGTTCTCCCCGTGTCTGTGTGGGTTTCCTCCAGTTTCCTCCCACAATCAAAACCTGCTTATTTAGGGTCTGCTCCTTTCTACCTTTGGTCAGTGGCAGAGAACTGTGGCTGCACACTGCCCCTAGTGGTTGGATTGTGTCTAACTGTCATTAAATGCAGAGGAAACTTTAACAGTATGTATATAAGTGCAATGACAATAAAGGCCGATATTATCGGCCGATATAAGTCCTTTTCAAACTACTCACTATCGGCCGAAATTTTGCCGATAGAATGCCGATAATTTCTCATAAACAGAACAGTTACTTAAATAATGTTTGTGTCAGCAATGTAAAATGTCCTTGCACCGTTTCTCCAGTAGAGCTCTGACGCCATTCAACTGAGAGCTGCTTACACCCCTGCTTAAATGTGTTCATCACCAGCCCCCGTAGTTCGCCATCACACTGCACTGATCGGCTGACAAAACCATACAAGTAAGTTTATAAGGATGTTGTTTGTAATAACTTTGCGATTACATTCACCCCACATTTCTCCCGTTTCAGTTCAACTCAGTTTAACTCAGTTTACGTAGTAATGTGTCAAATGTGCTTCATTGCGTCGGTCACACTTTTAATAAGCACACGTTGCGTAGTGACAGATGATTAGAAAACCATACAGAGGTGAAGGTTAGTCCCAGGAACCTGGATCACAGCTGGTGAGGCACTGATTGATTAGATTATTTAGCCTCGCTGAAAGGCTGTTGTGATGGTTCACACGCATGATTCACGCAGCATGCACCGTTCACGCTTGTTTTTTTTTTGTTTGTTTGTTTTTTTTAAGAGTTTGTATTCTGACCTCAGATCATCTAAAGTCGATCAGGGGCCCGTAACGTCCGACCGTGAGTGAGGAGAGATAAAAACTCAGACAAGTAGGAAGGTACAAGAACATTAATAGCTTTAAAAAAAAAACAAAAAAAAAAAAATCTCAAAATCAGTTCTGAAAATGAACTGGGAGCCAGTGGAGTGAGTAAAGTACAGGCGTAATATGCTCACTTCTGGAAATATTCATTAAGAGACGAGCAGCAGCATTTTGCACAACTTGGAGGCGTCCAAGAGCAGAGTGGTTAACACCAGCATGAAGAGCAGCACAGTCATCAAGTCTGGAGCTGATGAACGTGTGAATGGCTGTGGGAAGATCACGTTTACTGAGAAAGGACTTCAGCCAGAAGATGACAAAACAGAGTTTATCTGTTGATCGAACCTCAAACACCCCCACCAGGATCCAGCACCACCCCTCCCACCCCCCCACCCCCCCCACCCCACACACACACACACACACACACACACTCCCTGTCTGTAGGGAAGCACAATGTCAGGTGCATGCTCCTGTTAATGAACCCCAAGAACGCTGCTGGCCCAGATGGAGTACCTGGCAAGGTGCTCACAACATGTGCCCACCCGCTGTCCGGCGTCTTCCGCAGGATATTTAATCTCTCCCTGGACCAAGCAGTCATCCCCACCTGCCTGAAATCTGCTACCATCATCCCCGTACCAACTAACAACTGACAGTATTTCGCATGCCAGAATGTCCAAACACAGTGATCTCAATTTTAAGCCCTGGTTCCACCGAATAACAAAGGATGAATAATGAGCCGCGTAGCTTGTGTTTTTTTTTTTTGTTTTTTTTTTGTACGAGTCCAGTTATTCATCAATCGTGGGAGAATAGTGGCTTCTAAGAAGCTGTTAGAGGCAGAATACTTCTCTGAGCGTGGTGCTAATTTCAATATGTTCAAAATTTAGAAACATTGTGAGGCAGTTTGTGTACGAGGTACTACAAGGACAAATAAGGATTTTAGAAGCATGTTTGTGATGAGGACGAGGCTCCTAAAAGCCCATTATCTGAGCACCTGGTGGCTCTAAGGACAAGACAGGCTGTTTTGGACAGGCTCAGCTCTCTTTCACACTACAATCCCACCTGCTTTGTGCGCTGGACACTGTGGATTAATCATTTTCTGTCAGAGTTGAAATGTTAAAAATACCTCTAATCGTTTCTGGAATCACAGAGGGCCGCTCCACTGGGACAGTCTCTCTCTCTCTCTCAGGTGGAGAACATATTTGGAACAGCCTAAAAGGTCATTATTTGTACTGTTTATATTGTAATGGCTTGGTAAAACAGTTGCATGTTCTGACACACTCAAGACAAGCATTTACGCAGAACGCTAGCTTACAAAAAAGCGATTTTGCAGACAATAATGGACGAACACAAAGTTAAAGGTTGTATCACCGGTGTCAGAATGACTGTAGATGCGGAAGAAATAAAACCAGTGAGAAGAAGCGCAGAAGCGACTGTCCAGGTATGCAGAACGCGAGTGCGAAAAAGAGCGATTTTGCAGAGAATAACGGACGAACACAAAGTTAAAAGTTGGATCAAGGTGTCAAAATGATGTAGCTGCAGAAGAAATAAAGCCAGTGAGAGGAAGGTAGAGGCAACTGTCCAGGAACTCGAGGATAGGTTCTAGCTGGTCTATGGATGTGTTTTGTGGTGGGTTTTTTTTTGGGGGGGGGGGGGTCCACACAGTTGCGGGTGTATATAATTAAAGCGGCCACCTTATTGTGGTGTCTTTTTTTTTTTTTTTTTCCTTTGGTCACAGAGCTGGATGAACATGCAGAACTGCTGTATTTAATGACTCTGGAACAAAGGTGAACAGCAGCCTGACACACAGATGCGCACACCAGCCGGACTGTACAGGAGCGTCTCTTTTTGGACTGCGTTTAAAAAATGTGACACAGCACAGCAGAATGTGCACGAGGACAGACACTTCAACTTCACATTAAGATCAGCAATCTGTGTGACTGATGGAACTTTATCAATGGAAAACCGAAGAAACTGCTCACAGCTGGTGGTTGCAGTGTCCGTCAGAATAGAGGGACACAAGTTTACAGCCGAGTTTATAGTCTGAAACAACACTCTGGGACAACTGCTGGAAATAATACAAAACAGATCCTGAGGTTTTGTCTCCTTCACAGCCTTCTAATAGTCAGACTGTCCCTCAGAATACCCAGAGATACCTGTAGTTTGTCCTTTTTCCACCTTCTCTCTGCCTGCCTGCAGCGTTGGCAGACAGCACATGTCGAGGCATTTAACCAGGGCTTGCTCTTGATTTAGTGGATTTGCTGCAAAAAAGGGGCAACAAAGTCCAGAATCGCTGAACATGTGAAGTGTAAAGAAGAGAGGATGTTTTCTGGGACAAATGGAGAAACCAGTTCTTTCATGGCATAAAACTGAGAGTCCATGAAGGCAGCAGCAAATCCCAACAAAGCAGCAGTGAGAGGCAGGAAAGAGTGGCTTACCAGCAGATGGAGGAGCAGTAAACTAAAAAATAATAGAGAAGTAATCTGAGATAGCAGTGTCTAGAGATAGAGATATGTTTTTAGGGGAACCTGAGAGCCCATGAGAGATATCCAGGTCCTAATGACCTGGATATCTGCAGATGTCCATGACTGTGTTGGTCCATCCACTGATTACGTTATTGTTAAGGGAGACACCAACCACTTTTCTGTGGAAACTCATTTTGGCCGCTTGTACCTACTATCTAGTTCTTTCAGTCATGACCCAACCTTCATGACCATAGGTGAGAGTACGAAGGAAGCTTGACCAGTAGATCGAGAGCTTCGCCTTTTGGCTCAGCTCCCTTTTCATCACAACAGTACAGTAGAGTGAATGGAACACCGCCCCTGCTGCACTGATTCTCTGGACAATCTCATGCTCCATTGTCCCCTCACTTGTGAACAAGACCCAGAGGTACTTGAACTCCTTCACTTGGGGCAGCACCTCATTCCCTACCTGGAGTAAACAATCCATGGGTTTCCTGCTGAGAACCATAGCCTCAGATTTAGAGGTGCTGATCCTCATCCCAGCCACTTCACACTCAGCTGTGAACCGATCCAGTGAGTGTTGGAGGTCACAGGCTGATGAACCCAACAGGACCACATCATCTGCAAAAAGCAGCGATGAGACCCTGAGAACACCAAAGTGGAACCCCCCCCCCCCCCGACTACGCCTCGATGTCCTGTCCATGAATATCACAAACAGAGATTGGATGGTCCTGAGAAGGGGCCCCCTCACTTCATACTCCTGCAGCACCTCCCACAGTATCTCTTGGGGTACCCGATCATATCAATCAATCAATTTTTTTTTTTATATAGCGCCAAATCACAACAAACAGTTGCCCCAAGGCGCTCCATATTGTAAGGCAAGGCAATACAATAATTATGTAAAACCCCAACGGTCAAAACGACCCCCTGTGAGCAAGCACTTGGCTACAGTGGGAAGGAAAAACTCCCTTTTAACAGGAATAAACCTCCAGCAGAACCAGGCTCAGGAAGGGGCAGTCTTCTGCTGGGACTGGTTGGGGCTGAGGGAGAGAACCAGGAAAAAGACATGCTGTGGAAGAGAGCAGAGATCAATCACTAATGATTAAATGCAGAGTGGTGCATACAGAGCAAAAAGAGAAAGAAACAGTGCATCATGGGAACCCCCCAGCAGTCTACGTCTATAGCAGCATAACTAAGGGATGGTTCAGGGTCACCTGATCCAGCCCTAACTATAAGCTTTAGCAAAAAGGAAAGTTTTAAGCCTAATCTTAAAAGTAGAGAGGGTGTCTGTCTCCCTGATCTGAATTGGGAGCTGGTTCCACAGGAGAGGAGCCTGAAAGCTGAAGGCTCTGCCTCCCATTCTACTCTTACAAACCCTAGGAACTACAAGTAAGCCTGCAGTCTGAGAGCGAAGCGCTCTATTGGGGTGATATGGTACTACGAGGTCCCTAAGATAAGATGGGACCTGATTATTCAAAACCTTATAAGTAAGAAGAAGAATTTTAAATTCTATTCTAGAATTAACAGGAAGCCAATGAAGAGAGGCCAATATGGGTGAGATATGCTCTCTCCTTCTAGTCCCTGTCAGTACTCTAGCTGCAGCATTTTGAATTAACTGAAGGCTTTTTAGGGAACTTTTAGGACAACCTGATAATAATGAATTACAATAGTCCAGCCTAGAGGAAATAAATGCATGAATTAGTTTTTCAGCATCACTCTGAGACAAGACCTTTCTAATTTTAGAGATATTGCGTAAATGCAAAAAAGCAGTCCTACATATTTGTTTAATATGCGCTTTGAATGACATATCCTGATCAAAAATGACTCCAAGATTTCTCACAGTATTACTAGAGGTCAGGGTAATGCCATCCAGAGTAAGGATCTGGTTAGACACCATGTTTCTAAGATTTGTGGGGCCAAGTACAATAACTTCAGTTTTATCTGAGTTTAAAAGCAGGAAATTAGAGGTCATCCATGTCTTTATGTCTGTAAGACAATCCTGCAGTTTAGCTAATTGGTGTGTGTCCTCTGGCTTCATGGATAGATAAAGCTGGGTATCAGCTGCGTAACAATGAAAATTTAAGCAATACCGTCTAATAATACTGCCTAAGGGAAACATGTATAAAGTGAATAAAATTGGTCCTAGCACAGAACCTTGTGGAACTCCATAATTAACCTTAGTCTGTGAAGAAGATTCCCCATTTACATGAACAAATTGTAATCTATTAGATAAATATGATTCAAGCCACCGCAGCACAGTGTCTTTAATACCTATGGCATGCTCTAATCTCTGTAATAAAATTTTAATGGTCAACAGTATCAAAAGCAGCACTGAGGTCTAACAGGACAAGCACAGAGATGAGTCCACTGTCTGAGGCCATAAGAAGATCATTTGTAACCTTCACTAATGCTGTTTATGTACTATGATGAATTCTGCAACCTGACTGAAACTCTTCAAATAGACCATTCCTCTGCAGATGATCAGTTAGCTGTTTTACAACTACCCTTTCAAGAATTTTTGAGAGAAAAGGAAGGTTGGAGATTGGCCTATAATTAGCTAAGATAGCTGGGTCAAGTGATGGCTTTTTAAGTAATGGTTTAATTACTGCCACCTTAAAAGCCTGTGGTACATAGCCAACTAATAAAGATAGATTGATCATATTTAAGATCGAAGCATTAATTAATGGTAGGGCTTCCTTGAGCAGCCTGGTAGGAATGGGGTCTAACAGACATGTCATGTTACTTAAAACTATTTTAATTACAAGTTTTCTAATGTAAGAAATGTTTTTTTAAACTTCAAAATGTACAGTAATCAGAAATTAATCTTGAAGTAAAAAACACTAAGGATTTTCTTTAGAGAACTGCTGTGTATAAATGAGCAGTTCTGATGCTCCTCTGACACACTTTTCTACACTCGTCTTCTGCGTTTTGTCGTGATGCCTCGATTCTTTTGGCTTTATAGTACAGCTGTAAGAAAGATAAAAATCTTGGGCTTTACTTCATAACACATATACACACATAGACGGACTCAAGCAGAATGGCGTCAGAATTATGAATCGGATTTCAGTTACAAAACATTGTGACAGCAATCTGCGGAAGTCGACAGTTTGTAAAAATCGGCCAGCGTGTGAGGAACATGTTCAAACCCTTCGAGATGGGACACCTATCCTAAGGTGGTCCATGTGCAATCTGAGGACCATCTGACCACAATTTACATATTCTGACGGCATCAAAACAGCATCTGAAACTATCTAATTGCAGTTGATTGAGCTCTGAGATTGATCGGTCACAGTAAAGCCTGCCGACATGCTGTGCCACGTTTGTCCATCTCCACTAGACCCCGGCCAGGAAGGGTGAAGAAAATGTTATCTAACAACATGTATGTGGCATTGTGTGGGCTTCAGAGGCTCAGTGCAGCGCCCCGCAACACAGCTGAACAGGATGTCACCACTGTAACGCACATATTATTACACGTACACCACCTAAACCTGTAGCAGGTATGATGTGGAAATGTTTGCCCAGCACATGACGCCATTAATAATCATGGAACTCACCTCCGGTACCTCGGGTTCCCCAGCGCAGATCAAGTCCCTTTCACCAGGCTGCGCTGTGTGCTAGCAATGTCGATCAGGTGACAAATACATAATCCCCCTCTGCATGAATAAATCCCATGTGACATGCCGTCCCACAAAAATAATCCAACTACAGTTGTGTTAAGATGTGTATCAAGTGAAATGACAAAAGAAAAAAAAAAAAAGAGATTTTAAAAAAGAGACAGTCCACTGGCTGTATCTGAAAGTTGCGCACGTGGGAAGTTGGCGCACTGCCAGCACAGATTCAACAGCAGTTATGGAGTCCAGCCAGACAAATAAAATCTAGCAATGCAGGTAGATACTGACCAAACACCTAAAGGGATTGTTCACCGGACTAACAGCAGGCGAACACTGACAGCTGTCAGCCTGTTTCTCTGGATGGGCAGCTCCTGTGCTCACACGAAGGGGCTGGTACAGCGTTTATGAACACATACACACACAGCTGAGCAAACGTTTCGGCCACATACTCGCACACTGCTTTGATCACCTGTTCTACATACGCAGGCACACGCGGCTCGTCCAGCCCTTGTGAACACACACTCATCACTCAGAACACCAGTTCTACGCACACTCTGTCATGTGAGACACACACTGATGAGAGGTCAGTGCTGAGAATGTGAGGACAAGCAGGGATTTGATTGCATGGGTGAGTGACAGCTCCAATGTCGGTGCCGTCTGACAGCAGACTGTCGTCTGAAATATGTTTGGGCTGCAGCCTGCAGGTGTGCATGAGGCAGTCAGAGTCTGAGCTTTGTTTGGCTTTTCTGTTATTTTTACATTTCTTTGGTGTTTGTGGGTTTTTCTGCTTGGGTCTGTCTAGGGATGGGTATTGACAAGATTTTATCTATATCTATACCATTATCAATTCTGCTTATCGATCCGATTCCTTATCGATACCTCTTGTGATTTTTCTGTGTACTAAAAGTAGGCTTTACAGATTTTCACTGTCAACAACATGTTATTGAGTCTTAAACTAAATGAAACAGGTCACTGGATCCTTGATCTCTGGACATAAATAGGAATAAATAAAATCTGTACTTTTTGTCAAAAGCATTTCCTTTCAGACATTATTGGCATGAATGTCACTCCGTACGTCTGAGCTGAGCTCTTGCAGCTCGCTGTGCTGCATGTCAGGATGTAGTTTATAAAGAATGCAGGACGTCTCATTTTGGGAGGAAAAAAAAATGTTTTAGCCGGTTGTAGTGTATTGTCTGTATTACAACGTTTGGAAAGAGGTGTCATTTTATTTAAAGCGGCAATTCGTTTTGAAGTTACAACCCCAATTCCAATGAAGTTGAAACGTTGTGTAAAATGTAAATAAAAACAGAATACGATTTTCAAATCCTCTTCAACCTATATTCAATTGAATACACCACAAAGACAAGATATTTAAAGTTCAAACTGATAAACTTTGTTTTTGTGCAAATATTTGCTCATTTTGAAATGGATGCCTGCAACATGTTTCAAAAAAGCTGTTTTTATTTACCTTTTACACAACATCCCAACTTAATTGGAATTGGGTTTGTGTTCATTCTGACCAGAATCTCATTTCTTGTCTGCAACAAGACAAGAGTCCCAGTTCGTGACTTTAATCCACACAAAAGTGACTCACAATTAACATATTTTAATGGCTTTGAGAGGGATTAAGAAGCAGACTTGCCCCTTCTGAAGAGCAGCGAATCAAAGAACCAACGAGTCAGCGGACTGAAGCATTGCTTCATTAGTTCACGCTTCAAAGCGGTGTTGCGCTGGAGAAACGGTTGATTACAGAGCCGCTGCAGGGTCTGCAATCAACGTAGAGAAATGATCATTTTCCCGACAAACAAGTTCAACAACAACGGCCGCTCTGAAGGACCGATAAGGGAATCATTAAGTAAAAAAGTAAAAAGACTATTAATGTCGGTGGATCGAATCATTTCTTAACGATACCCGAACCGGTTCTCGATACCCAACGCCATGCACACCTGTTTCTGATTGACCGATTACTACCTGGGGTTATATAAGCTCACTGGGTGCGTTTGTCCCTCGCCAGTTTGTTGTGCCTTTATTCCAGCTCTGTTCCTGCTGGGTTTTTTTCCTGCCTGCCTCAGTGTGTTCCTGACCTCCAGCCTATTGCCTTGACCACGCCGTTTGCCTGATGTTTTCTGTACTGCTCTATTTTCTGGACTGCTTACTTGTGTACTGACCTTTGCTACCCACCACAGTAAAACCTTTTAAAGAGCCATGAGCTTTGCATGTGTCCTGCAATTCCAGATCATCCAGCCTTGATGGTACAAACTGGCCAACGATGGACACAACCAGCTCTGACCCATTCCAGATGACAGTACAACACCATAGTAAACAGCTCGCGCAGCAACAAGATCACCTCACCGCTCTCTCCTCCTGGTTTAGCGACCTTGCTAAATGCCAGGACTCGTTCATGGAGATAATGAGCGCCCAGGTGTGACCATTACTGTCTAGGCTAGATCATCATGCTTCTACTGTTCCAGCCACCGGCAGCACCAGTGTGCCTCCACCGGGGACGTCAGCACCCTCACCGGCTTCCGTACCTGAACCTGTCAACTGCAATCTGCCGTCTCCATCTGAACGTTTCTCAGGCCGGTGACATCAGAGGTTTTATCACTTTGTGTGAGTTGAACTTTGAGCACATGTCATGCAAGTTCCCGACCGACAGGGTGAAGATAGCTTACGCAATCACTCAACTGACTGGTCATGCTCTGGTGTGGGCAACAGCAGAGTGGGATCGCCAATTAGCCATCTGTTCCTCTCTTTCAGGATTCACAGCCACGCTGCAATTGGTTTTCCAACATACATCTCCGGGGCGAGAAGCAGCCCGAACCCGAATGAGGCTGAGGCAGAGCAGACCCCAAGTCACTGACTACGCCATAGACGTCCGCATTCTTGCAGCCAAGAGCGACTGGAATTCCCCAGCGCTCCATGACGTCTTTTTCCACGGGATATCTTTTACCAAAGATATCCAGGACCAGTTGGTGGCCGTGGATCTGCCCAAAGGTCTGGATGAGCTCATCACTCTCGCCATACAGACTGACCGACGTCTTTAGGATCGTCCTGGCCATGCTGCTGGCTACCTCACAGGTGCTCCGCTCCACGTCCCGTCTGCACACCCTCTTCCAGCCATATCAGCGTGGATCCTCCACACTGCAGCGCAGAGGAGCCCAGGCAATGCACTTGTCTTTCTTCCGCCAAAAGGCAGTGGCACCATGAAAGCGAACTTTGTTTTTACTGTAAACATTCTGGTCACATGATAACCAATTGTCAAACCAGGGGTGCCACCGTGTGGCCAAAATCCGACTTACGGGTGAGTCTAAATTCTATTTCTCCAGCCGCAGCACTGAATGCAATTCCTGCTAAAATGTCCTCTGAGAATTCGCCAGCTTCCATGTCAGCTTTTGTCGATTCAGGTTCTGGCACTAACTTGATTCTGCCTTCTCTCGCTGGGTCCTTGCACTTGAAATTGTTTAGGCTATCGTGCCCTCTGGTTGGTGCGTGCTATGGATGTCCATGAATTTGATTGTATAACTCACCGTACCCAGTCTGTTTACATGACAGTGTCACAGAACCACTCTCTATTAATCAGTTTTCACGTGTTTGATACAACGACTCATCCACTCATACTGGGGCATCCCTAGTTACAACAACATAGCCCCAGTTTTAATAGGTCTAGGGGAGAAATTGTTTCATGTGGTTCAGCCTGTAAAAGATTGTCTAAACCTGTTCATCCTCAGCCAGATCCTAATCCAGACCTCGCAGGAGTCCCTGCGTGCTATCATGATCTGGCACTCATTTTTATCAAAAGTAAGGTTAAATCATTACCGCCCCACCATAATTATGATTGCGCTATCGAGTTGCTCGTGGGGGCAAGTCCACCCCAGGGAAAGCTCTTTTCTCTGTCGGCCCCTGAACGCATCACCATGAATGAATATATATAGGAGTCCTTAGCAACCTGTTTGATTTGCTTCATCGTCACCCACAGGGGCAGGGTTTTTCTTCGTCGAGAAAAAAGAAAAGTTGCTCCATCCTTGTATTGATTATCGCGGGCTTAATGACATCACCGTTAAGAATCGCTCCCCAGTGACTCATCTCCTCAGCCTTTGAGTTGTTAGAAGGAGCTAAGATTTTCACCAAACTGGATCTACGCAATGCATACCATTTAGTCCGACGAAGGAGATGAGTGGAAAACAGCTTTTAACACACCCTCTGGTCATTATGAGTATTTAGTCATACCTTTTGGCCTGACCAATGCTCCTGTACTTTTTCAAAATCTGGTAAATGATGTACTGCGAGAGCACCTTAACAAGTTTGTTTTGTATATTTAGATGACATTCTGATTTTCTCTCCAGACCCAAGGACTCACACCGAACACATTCGCACGGTACTCCAGATTTTGTTGCATCACAATTTGTTCGTAAAAGCTGAAAAGAGCAAATTCCATAAACCAACCATTTAGTTTATGGGGTTTGTGATCACGGAGGGTGAAATTAAGATGGACCCGGATATGGTTGCTGCCGTGTGTGACTGGGCTGTTCCCTCCACAAGGAAGGAGGTGCAAAGGTTCCTGGGCTTTGCCAATTTTTACTGTAAATTCATTCTCAATTTCAGTTCTGAGGCCGCTCCGTTTCACGGCGCCACGTCATCCCTCCGGCCGTTTGTCTGGACACAGGAGTGCAATGAGGCTTTCAGGGTTCTAAAGCAGCACTTTACACCGGCCCTCGTGCTAATCCTTCCTGGCCCCACTCGACAGTTTGTAGTTGAGGTTGATCTTCTGACATTTGAGTGGGTGCTGTCCTCTCGCAGACAGCTTCCGCGGCTGTATCTGTGTTCCTATTTGTCCAAAAAGCTGACCCCCACAGAACGTAACTATAGCATCGGAGACCACAAACTGCTGGCGGTAGGCATGAGCCGGTATGAGATTTGGACGGTATGATAACCGTGGGCAAAAATACAGTGGTTTCACAGTATTATGTAGTTTTAAAATGTGCTTTAACAACATTATGGCTATTTGCATATGAAGCGTGCTTGATTCAGGCGCACTAATTGACGTGATGTCTACCACTACAAGCACTATACCACTGATAACTTTAGAGAAAATACCAAAATAATAGTCACTCTTTTAGACATGTATTATCTGCCCCATGGGAAACAAGACTTACTTGCTTGGAGAAACGTGGCTGGAATAATGTCCGGAACTCCAAATGCTCAATACTTGGCCCAGCTTCACCAACAAAGTGCATGGAATAGATGTATTTGTCCTTCTTGACATGTTTGTGGGAGAAATTTGGTTGATGACTCGAGTCCACCGCTTGTACGAGGGTAGGCTGAAAAGTTCTAAGGCTCAGTATAATGCAGTTAATGCATTACTCCTTCATGGGGAACCTTAGAACTTTTCAGCCTACCCTCGTACTTCTCAGTGGTTTCAAGGATGGGATAAAGTTTACTCCTTCCATGTAATCCCTTGCGGGTATCTTGAATCGCTCCGTGTCTGACACAGGTCATAGGTACGGTGCTTTGTTGCCACCGTTTTTTGGCTTGGAAGGGTTATTCCGCAGAAAAGAAAAATAAAAAGCCGACTTGATCCTTTTAGACGGAGGGAAAAGTTCAGTGTAGGGCTGCAGCTATCGATTATTTTTGTAATGAAGTATTCTATCGATTATTCTGGTGATTAATCAAGTAACTGGATATAAAGTACTTTTGCGTTTTTAAACAACATCAATAGTCCAGGGCTCTCCCTAAGCAATGGCACAATGTCCCTGTGCCAAAGCATTGACATTTTGCTGAAATGTCGATGGGATGTGGCTTTCTGCTGTCTTTTTTCCCCAACTTGTAAAATGTAACCATTGTGAGTTTTTTTTTTTTTTTTTTAAAGGTTGGTGGACTGGATCCCTACGTGATTTTTTTATTTATCTATTTATTTTTATCCCTGTTTCTCTGCGGTTGAGCAGATGCATTTCAGCAGGAGGTTGAACATGCAGCCTCGCAGTTACTGTTTTTTTAAAGTTACCGTGTTTGTGAAGCATTGTGTGTTGCCCAGAAAGCGAAACACTTAGTGCGAGTCTGGCATATGTACTACAATGTTTAAATGAAGCTTCGAGGCACAGAATTTGCCTCAATCATTTTTTGTAATCAAATTATTTGAGTTATTCGAGTAATCGTTTCAGCCCTAGTTCAGTGCAGGCTTCGCCTCCTTCAGCCATGACGCAGAGGTAGCTAACGTTAGCTGCCTGTGTGTAAACAGAGACAGAGGTGCGCACCAGGAGGAAGGGTGGCAGCGGCAGCCTCCGCTCTGCCTGTCAAGAATTCTCATAACCCGCTCATACCGTAGGGACAGTATAACGGAAAATTTTAGTGGTTTTGATACCGTGGCTTTTTCATACCGCGGTATACCATAAAACTGGTTATCGGCCCATGTCTAGTTGGCGGTGAAACTGGCTTTGGAGGAGTGGCACCAATGTTTGGAGCGGGCACAAGTGCCATTTCTGAATTACACCGATCACAAAAATTTTGAATACTTGCAATCCGCCAAGCGCCTCAATGCCCGACAAGCAAGGTGGACTATATTTTTTAGCCGATTCAACTCTGTACTTTCACACTGACCAGGCTTGAAAAATGGGAAACCAGGCACTCTGTCCCATTAGGGTGAACCCGACGACACCCGTCTGACCCAAGTACAATTCCGCCAGCATCCTACTTTGTCTCAGCCATCACTTGGGAAATCAAATCTAGGGTCCGGTCTGCTGCTGATGGCGTCCCAGTACCTTCCAGTTGTCCCACCGGTAAGCTCTTTGTTCCGGTCGCACTCTGGGGGGACGTAATCAGGTGGGGGCATGACAGCTGGTTCTCTTGTCACCCAGGAATAAAAAAAAAAAACATTTTCGTAATTCAACAGAGACTTTGGTGGCCTGGGTTATCTAAAGATCCTGCAGAGTATGTTAATGCCTGTCAAGCTTGTGCTATGTCTAAGTCCTCCAATTGCCCACCTGCTGGGTTGTTGATGCCTCTGCCTGCGCCCGCACTACCTTGGTCTCACATAATGTTGGACTTTGTGACCAGTCTTCCACCCTCTAAAGGTAACACTGTGGTCCTCAATGTTGTGGACAGACTGTCTAAGATGGCACATTTTGTGCCCCTACACAAGAGGCCTCTGTATACTAGACTGGCAACAGCTGCCACCTGGCCCACACAGCTACCCTGGATAGAATTGGCCCATAACCACTTATCCTCTGGGATCCCATAATCACTTATTCTCTGGTTATTCCCCTTTTCATGTTGTGTATGGTCATCAACCCTCTCTCTTTCCTCCCACAGATCTTAAGTCCTCCGTCCCTTCCTCCCTTCACCTCATTCTCTGTTGCCGACGGACCAGGGAGCGAGCTAAGTGTACGTTACTTCCCATACCTCACTTTACCTTACCTCACTTCCCACTTTGCTTTCTATGTGCCATCCCCAGTTGAAGGGCCTGCCCAGAAAACTGGCCCCCAGGTTCGTCGGTCCATTCCCAGTATCTAAAGTAATTCATCCAGTTTCCGTTCGTCTCAGTCTCCGTAGGTTGCGTCGCACTCATCCCACTTTCCACACGAGTCACGTTAAACTGGTCAGGTCCAGTTCTTTGTGCTCCAAGCACTACAGTAATCTCCCTGAAGTGGTAGTTTCTTTGGATGTTGAAAAAGCATTTGATAGAGTGGATTGGGAGTACCTTTTCGCAGTCCTGAAGAAATCTGGTCTTGGCTATAGATTTATTTCTTGAATTCGTCTCTTGTATACGTCCCCCAGCTTCTGTCTGTACTAATAATGTAAAGTCCAACTATCTGACTGTGCCATGCGGCACACATCAAGGTTGTCCCCTCTCCCCTTTACTTTTTGCTCTAGCAGTAGATCCACTATCAGTTTCAGAACCTCTTCCTTGTTCCAGGGTGTGACTTGTGAAAGAACAGAGCTTAGGTTTGCTCTGCATGCAGATAATTTACTTTTATATGTCACAAATCCAACTAGTCATTTAACATCTATTGCAGCAGTACTCCAAAAGTTTGGTTCTTTTTCTGGATATGGGCTTAACGTACAAAAAAGTGAACGCTTACCTATAAATGTTGCTGCACAGTGACTCAGCCAAACTGATTTTCCTTTCCATCTGACTCATTCTGGTTTGAAATAATTGGGGAGTTAATCTTAACTGGTTCACCTCAGGCTCTGCAGGCTATAAATTTTACTCCTTTACTGACCAATATAAGGTCAGCTTTTCAAAGATGGGCTAATTTACCAGTATGTCCTTTCAGTAGAATTAATATAGTGAAAATGAATGTTTTACCCATTTCAGTGTATTCATTTGTTCTTATCCAAACCTTTTTAAAATCTGTTTATATAGGGAGGTAAAACTCAGAGGGTTCATAAATCATTACTATAAATCATTACTATAAAAATGTCGGCACAGTGGAGGTCTGTCTTTACCTAATTTGATGTTTTATTACTGGGCAGTGAACATTTACAGGCTAAAAGACCCTCACACAGCTTGGTGTCAGTTCGAGGCTCAGTCGTGTTTGTCTACCTCTCACCCAGCCTGATTATTTTCATCTCTCCCTGTGTCTCTGTCTTGGTACACAGATACTCCTGTCATACTTGCCTCTCTTAAAGTATGGTATCAAGTTCGGCTTTACTTCAAATGTGTTTCTGCTTCTGCTCTTGGCTCATTATGTACTAATCATCTCTTTCCTCCTTCCTTCTTAAACACTGCATTTCATCTTTCAGGTAAGAAGGGCATTAAATGTTTCCGTGATCTTTTTAGGGATATTTTCTTAGTTTTACTGTCTTCCTTCTATGGCCTGCTCACATTACATTGTGCATCTATTATTTTTCCAGTGTTCCCCTCTCAGCCCCCCAAACATCCTCGGGAGGACCTCTATGAATTTATGCCCCATAAGAAAGCTCTCACAGATATATAATCTTGTTTTTTCAAAGGACAATCATCCAGTCAATAAAACTCTCTGTAATTGGGAACAAGAGTTGGGTCTCGAGTTCGGGGAAGGTTTCTGGGATAAGGGTATTGACTGATTGAATTTACATATCGTCTTGTGCAAAATTTTGCCTTATTCAATTTAAAGTAGTACACAGGCTGGATGTATCAAATGCTAAATTACGGACTGTATTTATATAGCACATGTTCCATCTGCATCAGAAGCTCAAAGTGCTTTATAATGATGTCTCACATTCACACAGACACACTCTCACACCAATGTCAGGGTGCAGCCATGCAAGGCGCTCACTACACACTGGGAGCAACTTTGCCATTAAGGACCTTGCCGAAGGGCCCTTAGTGTATTTTCCGGTCAGACTGGGTTTTATTCTGAAGCCCAACACCATCACCTCCCCCAATTAGCCAAAATTTATCCCAAGGTTTTTGAGCTCTGTGATACTGTAGATGTAACTGCTCTCTCTGCAATTTAAGTCAAATGTTTGTTCTTTTTTTTTTGCCCCAAACTTCAGTCAAATTTCAAATTTATTCATTTCTGTAGTGCCAACTCATGATGAGATCGCCTCAAGGAGCTTTACACAACACTGAAAACAGAGGAAAAAATTGACAAAAAAAAATTTAAAACAATAAAAAGACAAAACATAAAAGAGCACAAGAATCAAAACACATAATAACACAATAAAACCAATGATAAAACAAGGGAAACAAATAGGTTTTCAGTCTCGATTTAAAAGTCTCCACATTACCGGCAGACTTTTTATTTACTCTAGGAACACACAAAAGTCCTGCACCCTGCGAGTGCAGGGCCTGAGCCGGTACATAGGGCTTGACCAGGTCAGCCAGATAGGGAGGTGCAAGTTCATAACAGATCCTTAAAAATCTGATCTTGCAGCAACAGGAAGCCAGTGAAGGGATTCCAAAATGGGCGTAATATGGTCAAACTTTCTGCCTCGAGTCAAAAGTCTGGCAGCAGCATTTGGAACCAGTTGAAGACCCCTAATGCTGGACTGTGGTAAACCACAAAATAGAACATTACAATAGAATTCCTATTTTGATGTTATTTCTCATATTCTTGGAGTTGGGCTGGAGCCTTGTCCGCTGATCGCTGTTTTTGGAGTTCCTGGAGTCCCCACTGTGTCCCTTACTAACTTGCACATGGATGTAATTGCCTTTATGTCATTGCGAGCATGTCACAGAATATTACTATGCTGGAAAGATGCACGTGCCACATGTTTTTGTTAAAACTTGGAGTGGGGGAGAAAATCAAGCTTAGTCCAAAAGAGAGGGCTGCTGGGTTTCTGAAAGTATGGCAACCATGTTTTTTTTTTCCCCAATTATGGACCAAACGGAATTGATGAGATAGGTTACTCATTTTTTTTTATAATAAATGAATAAAAACATTAAGAAGTACTTTAGATTAAAGACGTTTTTTATGCACAGCAGAGTGGTTAAAGTGACGAACACAAAGGACTGACTTTAAGGTATTTACAGTCTGCACTGTGTAAGTGTAACATATGTACCGGACCAGGACTCAGGATCAGCAGATAATAAATTACAAACAAACAAAGCACCTGATTGGGACGTCCCAAATCACAATCTATTGTAACTCTGAAGCACAGGTTGTTTAACTTTAATTTCCTCAATCAGTTTTCATGTTTTAAAATTCTCATCAAATGCAAACCAGAAAAGCGAATGTTATGATTGAGGTCCTGAATCTGGTCGTGTCAAGCCCTCTGTGGTGAGGAAGACTGCCTCTTGGACAAATCCCAATCAGGATGGTGGAATTTTACATCCAGGGTCTGTGGGGGTTTTTAAGAAACACACATCCCTTGACAGATCCTTAGCCTGGTCCGGGGTCTGAGGACCTGCTGCAGCCTTCATCTGCCTTCACAGCAGCTGGGTTTCAAGCCATCACCTTATCCACCTGATCCGCCGTTGAGGACTTCTTGGTTCACCAGAGCCCTGGTAGTGGTTTCACTTTCAGGGGTTCCCGTTGGACCTTCAGTGTTACCGTATCAGTCCTGGGGAACACAAGGTCCCCACCGTATTTTACCCAAACAGGTGATCCCCTAATTGATCCATTAGCTAGGTGCCACGCCGCAGACGAGGGGTTGGGGTTTGACACCCAACACAGTGTTAAACAGGGATCTGGATTATAGGCTGGTAACAGCTTTATCTAAATTAGTAAATACTCAAGGCTGCTGGTTAAAATTTTCTAATCAACCTTCCTACACAACAACCTTCAGCTGTCCGATGTCCCCTTGATGTCTGCTGTCACAGATGGTGCATGTATAACAAAACTGGTCATCTGGTACCATGAACCACCCCGCTAAAGGATCTGAGCAGAGGGAGCGCGCCAGGTTAGTCCTGCAAACACCTGGCACCACGCCCTCTGACCCCAGGCCTGACTGCAGCCTTCTGTCCAAATACAAAATGAGCTGATTAGTTGATCCGGCAGCTTGTACAGGCGCTTCACTTCCTCCGCTGTTGCTCAGCGTCTGTCAGGCAAAGCCTGATGGGAAAGAACGCACACAGCGGTTCAACAGAGTCACAGGTTTGTTTTCTGTAGAGCCTCTTCTGTTTCCTCACCACACACACACACACACACACACACACACACACACACAAAGCTCAGAGAATTTTGCCTCAAAAATGGTAAATGGACTGCATTTATATCGCGCTTTTCCATCTGTATCAGACGCTCAGAGCATTTTACAGTAATGCCTCACATTCACCCCGATGTCAGGGTGCTGCCATACAAGGCGCTCACTACACACTGGGAGCAATAGGGGATTAAAGGCCTTGCCCAAGGGCCCTTAGTGATTTTCCAGTCAGGCGGGGATTTGAACCCATGATCTTCTGGACTCGAGCCCAACACCTTAACCTTTGAGCGCCTTGGGGCAACTGTTTGTTGTGATTTGGCGCTATATAAGAAAAAAGTTGATTGATTGATTGATTGAACCACTAGACCATCACCTCCAACCAGAACTCTGGCAGAAGCTTTTTGCTGGTCACCACAAGTGTCTGTTTGAGATCAAAGCTGCTAAACATCAGGACGTTTTGGACCCTGTACTGACTTTACAGAACCTGACATGAGTCAGAACGTGCGTGTGCTTTTTCTTCTATCAAACAACTGTAGATTAACCAAGCTGCAATGACAACTAAATCAAGCCACATTTTTGTTTACCCTTAAAAATCTGCTGACTGGAATTCCGTTACGGCAGATTCACCTGTTAACACATGTTCTAAAATCATTGTTCCTCAGGAAAACAACCGTTCAAAGTGAGCGCTCTGCCGCCGGCAGATATCGACCCCAGGGGCACGGCGGTTTTGGCTTGGCTCCTGCCACAGTGGGCAGTTCCAGGTGGGGCACTGACCGGGCCTCTCAGTAGGGTTTGGGGTTCAGTCCAATGTTGGGACTGGGGTTCAGTGTCCTGTATCTCTTGTTGCGGGGAGGTTGGGTCCATTCTTTGGTGAGCAGCAGGTCTGTGGTCCCCATGTTTGCCCCCTACCTCCCAGTGATGTGGGGTAACGATCCCATCCCTGCACGTCCTCTGTCACGGGGGGGTCTGTAATGCTTGCTGCGGCTGCGTGGTCCCGGGGGCACATTTTTGTTGGTGGTCCAGCTCCCACTGGACACCAACGATGAATTTAAGCTGCTTCAGTCACAGGGGACGTGTCTCGTATGGACCGAGTGTTACACTCGAAGCACGTGCACAGACGAGTTGATGACTGCTCCCGACAAGTTCCCTTTTTGAAATATAAAACGTAAATCTGCTTTGCTCCAGCTTTGGTTTGTTTTTGTTTTTTTCCATGATTTAGTGTTTTTTTAATGTCAGATACATTTCATACAATTTAATCTAAAAATTAAGCATTTAATTTTAAACTTTTCTGTAAAAACTGGACACCTTGTTTTCATTTTTCATTCAGGACGACAGACAGAAGTTCTGCTTTTGCTCTTTTTTTATGGAAAGCAAAAAAAAAAAAAACAAAAAAAAAATTGCCTCAAAAAATCCAACCAGAACTCTGGCAGAAGCTTTTTTTTTTTTTTTTTTGGAAAAATCCGTATCTGATTTGATCCGTGACATATGTCACAGAAATCTAAAACGAGCCGTTTCAGGGCCGAGTTTTGTTTTTAGCAGAAAACGTCTCGTGAAAACAAAATACACAAAATTATTGATGTGTAAAAAGAAAATAAAGACAAAATGTAACACACAGCGACACTTTAAAGTTTGCCATAAGAGATAAAATAAGAATATAAAATAAAATAAAATAAGACGAAAGAAAGATTTCGCTGTCAGAATTCCACGTCTATACAAATACGATTCTTTTTCATTTTTATTCTTCATCTGACGGCTGAAATTAAATATTTTGAGGATAAAAATGTCAGAAAAGAGAATTTGTCATTTGACATTTTAAAGTTGAAAGTTAATGTAAAAATACGACATGAATTTAAATAAAAAAATAAAGCCGCTTCTGTCGGAACCTCAAAATAAAATAAAGCGGTTTGTGAGGCGAACTGGACAGAACTGAACACAAGGACTTCTTAAGGTGAACAAGTGAAAACCGGACCGTGGATCCGGATCAGACCGACCCACCTGATGCAGGGCTCGCGCCAATCCGGATCCAGTCGTCGGAACCGAGTCCAGACGGACTGCAACGATGTGTCCCCGATCCCTCATAGACTGGACCGGGTCCGAGGTCTCGGCCGGGCCCAGATCAACACTCAGCTCTCAGGCGGCTTCTCCGGGTCAGAACCAGCCGAACGGAACCGTCCACAGTACCGGGACGGACCTGGTCCTGTCGTGTAGCGCAGTCTGAACACCAAGTCCGACTCGCTCCTGGTCCCGGAACGTTTTGAGAACTCGGCCTCAGATCCTCTTCCTGACAGGCGGCCCGCGACCAATCACAGCGCCGCATTCAGATTGCCCGCCTCCTCAACCAATCACAGCGCCGCATTCAGATTGCCCGCCTCCTCAACCAATCACAGCGCCGCATTCAGACGTCCCGCCTCCTCGACCAATCACAGCGCCGCATTCAGACGGCCCGCTTCCTCCACCAATCACAGCGCCGTATTGAGATGGCCCGCCTGCTCTGATAAAACCTTCTGTAGAGGCCGCGCTCTGCGTTCTCAGGAGGCAGGACTACTGTGTGTTCCAAAGGTTAAAAAGAAGTCTGCAGGCCACAGAGCTTCTCTCACTGTGCACCTGTTCCACCTGCTGAGATCACACAGTCTGATTCAGATCTAGATTAAAGACTCACCTGTTCCTAGTAATTAATGTAAGATTAATTCTACGGATTTGTTCTAGTGGTGGAGAAAGACTCAGCATCATCAGATCCATGTTCTGAGGGAAACATGACATCATGTCACCACGCTGCCTGCTGGTTGGCGACTCTGAACTCCTCCTTCTGCCCGACTTAGTTTTGTTCTCTGTCTGCGGTCAAGTTGCTGATGATAAAGTGGACCTTCAGTGAGTGGGACCTGAACCCGACCAGCACAGTGGGGGCTTCATACTCTGGATGATGGATGGACAGAAGGCTCTGAAGTTCACAGAGCCTTCATCCATCCATCAGCCATCCATCTGATGGATGGATGGCTTAAATTTTCATTGTTACGCAGATGATACCCAGCTTTATCTATCCATGAAGCCAGAAGACACACACCAATTAGCTAAACTGCAGGATTGTCTTACAGACATAAAGACATGGATGACCTCTAATTCCTGCTTTTAAACTCAGATAAAACTGAAGTTATTGTACTTGGCCCCACAAATCTTAGAAACATGGTGTCTAACCAGATCCTTACTCTGGATGGCATTACCCTGACCTCTAGTAATACTGTGAGAAATCTTGGAGTCATTTTTTGATCAGGATATGTCATTCAAAGCGCATATTAAACAAATATGTAGGACTGCTTTTTTGCATTTACGCAATATCTCTAAAATCAGAAAGGTCTTGTCTCAGAGTGATGCTGAAAAACTAATTCATGCATTTATTTCCTCTAGGCTGGACTATTGTAATTCATTATTATCAGGTTGTCCTAAAAGTTCCCTAAAAGCCTTCAGTTAATTCAACATGCTGCAGCTAGAGTACTGACGGGGACTAGAAGGAGAGAGCATATCTCACCCATATTGGCCTCTCTTCATTGGCTTCCTGTTAATTCTAGAATACAATTTAAAATTCTTCTTCTTACTTATAAGGTTTTGAATAATCAGGTCCCATCTTATCTCAATTCAGATCAGGGAGACAGACACCCTCTCTACTTTTAAGATTAGGCTTAAAACTTTCCTTTTTGCTAAAGCTTATAGTTAGGGCTGGATCAGGTGACCCTGAACCATCCCTTAGTTATGCTGCTATAGACGTAGACTGCTGGGGGGTTCCCATGATGCACTGTTTCTTTCTCTTTTTGCTCTGTATGCACCACTCTGCATTTAATCATTAGTGATCGATCTCTGCTCCCCTCCACAGCATGTCTTTTTCCTGGTTCTCTCCCTCAGCCCCAACCAGTCCCAGCAGAAGACTGCCCCTCCCTGAGCCTGGTTCTGCTGGAGGTTTCTTCCTGTTAAAAGGGAGTTTTTCCTTCCCACTGTAGCCAAGTGCTTGCTCACAGGGGGTCGTTTTGACCGTTGGGGTTTTACATAATTATTGTATGGCCTTGCCTTACAATATAAAGCACCTGGGGCAACTGTTTGTTGTGATTTGGCGCTATATAAAAAAATTGATTGATTGATTGATTTTAAAAAACAAAGTGCAGATAAAATATAAAAAATAAAGTTAAAATACAGATTAAAAACATCAAAACAAAAAGAAGACATCAGATAAGATGAAACACTAGAAGATAAAAACACAATAAAAACAGAGAAGACCACACAACTCTCACACATTGTTAAAAGTCATGGAATAAAAATAAGTGTTTAAAGGAGATTTTAAGGTATCCAGAGTGGGGCCTATTTTAATCTGAGTGGGCAGCTCAACCTCCTCCACCCCTGGTCTTTGGCCTGTGTTGGGTTTTGCTCCCCGTCTGTGCACCGTTAAAGATTATTGTGGATTTGATGTATTGGGCTTTTTCTGTATAAGTTATTGGGGGTAGTCTGGGCCCCCTTGTCCCACCCTTTATCCTCACCTGTTCCAGTCTTGTTCCACATGGCTTTAATCCTGAGTATTGGTCATTATTATTAGTGCTTAAAGTTTTTGTTCTTTTTCACATTATTTAGGTTTAGTCCTCTGTCATTGCACTTTATTTGCTCCCGAGTTCTTTCTTTCTTTGGGACTTTATGATTTCACGTCATTTATCTTATGTTAGTTTCTCCACCTTTGCACTTTATTAACACCTGAGTTCTATGTTGTGTTTATGAGTTTTCCTTCAT
The DNA here is from genome assembly GCF_902500255.1 of Thalassophryne amazonica. NCBI lineage: Eukaryota > Metazoa > Chordata > Actinopteri > Batrachoidiformes > Batrachoididae > Thalassophryne > Thalassophryne amazonica. The sequence continues at coordinate 36,996,150 of NC_047124.1, read as the reverse complement.
TTATTGACGGTTGATTAGTTTATTTTTATGTCACTCACCCTTTGAAATCACTTGTGCTGTTCTGTCCTACTGTTCTCATGCTGATTTTCCTCACCTGTAATCATTTCGGTCATCTGGTATTTAAGTTGTCACCTGTAATCTTTTAGGTCATCTGGTATTTAAGTTGTCACCTGTAATCATTTGGGTCACCTGGTATTTAAGTTGTCACCTGTAATCTTTTCGGTCACCTGGTATTTAAGTTGTCACCTGTAATCTTTTAGATCACCTGGTATTTAAGTTGTCACCTGTAATCATTTCGGTCACCTGGTATTTAAGTTGTCACCTGTAATCATTTGGGTCACCTGGTATTTAAGTTGTCACCTGTAATCATTTGGGTCATCTGGTATTTAAGTTGTCACCTGTAATCATTTGGGTCACCTGGTATTTAAGTTGTCACCTGTCAGTCTGTGGTTGTGGGTTCATTTGTTGTCGTTTGTTTTCCACATGCTCAGTCAGTATTATATTTCCTCTCTGTGCTTCATCAGTCGTCACCTGCTCTGTTACTGTTTTGTGTTCACGCGCTCAGCTGTTCTCCTGTAGTTGCCGCTGCCTTTTTGGGTTAATGTTTGTATTTCGTTTTTGCAGTTTAATCTTGGCTCTGCCAATAAATCACTCTGGGGTTTTGATCACACACTTCTTGTGGTTTCTGTCTGCAACTCTGGGTTTGTTATTAGAACAAAACTGTAACAGTCTATCAGTCTGAGTCGAGGCTGGACACAGACGGAGGCTGGACACAGACGGAGGCTGGACACAGACGGAGGCTGGACACAGACGGAGGCTGGACACAGACGGAGGCTCACAAACAGGGCGTATGAGGAAAAGGATGTTTTTTTTTAATTCAGGCAAGGGTTTGGTAACAGGAAGGCAGTCCGGAGCAAAAGTACCAGGTAAGAACACGACACAGGACGTGGTCCAAAACAAGCAGGGTCACTACACGAGCAAACAGGATTATCAGGGCTGAGGCAAAAACAGGATCCAGTACACAGTAGAGTCAAAAACAGAGCTTGACATAAACAGGATGGAGACGGAGACAAAGTGCTGGTAAGTGAATGAAATCAACAAACGAGCAGGGAGGAAGTGAAGAGAAGCAGTTTAAATAAGAACAGGTGGTAACTGGATAACGAGGTGCACGTGGTGGAGGAAGGACCTGGAAGGGGGCGTGGTCAGGTGAATCTAAGAGGGGAAAAGAGATGTAAGAAAAGGCAGTGACAAGTGGGCAAGGAAATGACAGACAAATGGGGCGTGGCCAACAGAGATGAGAAGGTGCAGGACAAGAGAGTTCAGTGATCAGAAGAAGACTATGCAAAAGAAACTGGGCATGAAGACAAGACACCTGAGAGGAGTGCAGACGAAGACAGGATGAGACAGACAGGTGCAAGTGAGCAGTGAAGACAATGACTGACATGACAACTAAAGATCAATACAAACCAGAACAGGACAGCAGAAGATAAACACAGAAGAAAAACTGATCAGAAAATAACAGGAATTAAACTGAACAGACTGAGAAATAACACACAGAGACTGAAATATAACCTGACATTAAGGTACAGAAAACAAAAATGTCAACAGTAAAAATAGGCAGATGATAAACAATGAAAACACAGACTTAGACTGAAGTATAAAAGTAACAAAGAAAGAAAGTGACAAAGCAAAAATAGAACACAGAATAAACACATGATGAAAATAATAAAACAAAGCTGGGGCAGAAGGAAATGAACTACAGGAGCCTAGATCAGGGCGAGGCATGACACAGTCTGCTTTTTGGCACAATAAGATGGAGCTAATCAACGGCTCTCGATGCTCTCGTGGGTAGATATGTATAAGATCAGCAATATACTGAGGTGCCAGACCATTTAGTGACTTACAAACAAACAATAAAATCTTAAAATTTATTCTATAAACGGACAGTGGAGAGAGGCAAGAATGGGAGTGATGTGATCATGCTTACAAGTGCCTGTTAAAAGACGAGCAGCCGCATTTTGGACTAACTGTAAGCGGGCGAGGGAGGCCCGGTTAATGCCAGTGTACAGGGCATTACAGTAGTCCAAACGGGTCGAGATAAAAGCATGAATCAAACACTCAAATCATTAAAAGATATGACAGATTTAATTGTAGATAAAAGCCTCAGATGATAAAAACTGGTTTTAACTACTGAGTTTATCAAGTTTAAAACCACTGTCCATTTTAACACCAAGGTTTGTGACAACAGGTTTTACATATGGGAGCAGGGAGCCCAGTTCTATAGAGGAGATGCCACAGGTTCGACTGGGTCCAAACACCATGACCTCGGTTTTTTCTTCATTTAAATTTAAAAAATTAAAAGCCATCCATGTCCTTGATGTCCTTTAGACACTCTAGTAAGGGTATCAGGGAGCTCTTGTCATTTTTCTTAAGAGGCAAATAAATTTGGGAGTCATCCACATAAAAATGATAGGAGATGCCATGTTTTAAAAAAACAATTAAACCAAGAGGGAGCATGTATAGAGAGAAAAGGATGGGCCCAAGAATAGAACCTTGGGGAACTCCGCAAGACAGGAGGGCAGTAAACGAGGTGAAATCACCAATCCTCAGTGAAAAGCATCTGTCAGACAGATATGATCGGAACCACTCCAAGGCAGCATCCCTGATACCAACACAATGCTCGAGACGTGAAATGAGAATTATGTGGTCAACCGCATCAAACGCGGCAGTGAGATCTAAAAGCAGAGGAACAGCTGAGTCACCAGAGTCAGTAGTTAATAAAAACCTTTAAAAGTGCAGACTCAGTACTATGTAAAGCCAGACTGAAGAATGTCAAGAATATCATGTTCTTCCAAAAAAGACTGCAGCTGTACCAATACAGGCTTCTCCAAGATCAATCAATCAATCAATCAATTTTATTTATATAGCGCCAAATCACAACAAACAGTTGCCCCAAGGCGCTTTATATTGTAAGGCAAAAGCCATACAATAATTACGTAAAACCCCAACGGTCAAAACGACCCCCTGTGAGCAAGCACTTGGCTACAGTGGGAAGGAAAAACTCCCTTTTAACAGGAAGAAACCTCCAGCAGAACCAGGCTCAGGGAGGGGCAGTCTTCTGCTGGGACTGGTTGGGGCTGAGGGAGAGAACCAGGAAAAAGACATGCTGTGGAAGAGAGCAGAGATCGATCACTAATGATTAAATGCAGAGTGGTGCATACAGAGCAAAAAGAGAAAGAAACAGTGCATCATGGGAACCCCCCAGCAGTCTAAGTCTATAGCAGCATAACTAAGGGATGGTTCAGGGTCACCTGATCCAGCCCTAACTGTAAGCTTTAGCAAAAAGGAAAGTTTTAAGCCTAATCTTAAAAGTAGAGAGGGTGTCTGTCTCCCTGATCTGAATTGGGAGCTGGTTCCACAGGAGAGGAGCCTGAAAGCTGAAGGCTCTGCCTCCCATTCTACTCTTACAAACCCTAGGAACTACAAGTAAGCCTGCAGTCTGACAGCGAAGAAGATCTGGTAGATGAATGGAAGCTTTGAGATGGGTGTGTAATCACAAAATTTGGTTTCTTTAGCAGAGGTTCCACAACTGTTTATTTAAAATACTTTGATCCTTCCTGGACTGGGGCACGTAAGATCCTCAGGGAACTGTGGAATCAGCCCTGCTATCCCACGAGCAGCGTGCCCAGGCTTCAGCACCTACAGACATCAAGCTCCAGCCTCCACCTCTCAACGATGAGGTCCACCCAGAAACAGAAGAAGCTGCAGCTCCGTGAATGGCATCTCGAGGAGGTTCCCATAGAGGTGCATGTTAAAATGTCAGCTTTTAGAGCACAAATAAACATGTTTACATCCTGATACAAAAAATGTTTTTGTCCCCATAGTGATTTTTTTTCCATAACTCACTTTAAGATGTCATGAATAATTAGGGGAGTGGTCACATTGAGTGACACGTAGTGATTGCCACCAACCGACTCCGCCTGCCCCGTGTCTGTGGACCAACTGTGTCTGTCCTGTCTATTTTATTGTACATATCTACTGTGCACTTAACTGTCCTAACAGATCATCTAAGAAGTCTGTCCAGACTTCCAGACTGCGAGATCTTAGCAACACCAAAACAATCATGGTGGAAAAGAAGCCTTGAAGACACAAAACAGAATTCAGCCTTCGACAGTTACACAGAATTTCAGCTGGAAAATGCCCCGTCCTGAAGGCAGTGATGACAGTCCGTTCCTTGGCAGAGTTTGGTAGCAATCTGACCGGATTCAACAAACAAACGGATACAAACACCACAAACTGTGACTGCAGGATTCTAATTTTTAAATCCTGGTTGAAATTGTAGTGGGTCAATGTAACGTACCTGCATTCCAGACTGGCTTTAGGTCCCATGTGTTCCAAACGCTAAGAGACGTCTTTCATCAGGCGGCGGTGAGGGTGCCTGCAGTCCTGGCACTAAATCTGTTTCCTCCCGTCCACTGGGCTCCGCCTGCGCCCGGCTGTGCCAGACCAGTCTCACACACAGGGCCGGGTTTGTTAAGTGGCTCTCAGAACGTCCCGCCACAGAGCCGCCGCTTTAGTGGCAGAGCTTTAACTCAGAGTGGCACTTTGTGACAGCAGGGCGGCGCTGAGGCTGAAGGAAGTGGCAGCTGAGTGACGGTGCTGATCACCAATCTCACAGCTCACACACACGATACAGGATTTACAGCCGCCGCGCCACAAGTTACCACGCACACACGCACACACACACACACCAGCAGTTACCGCCAGGCTCTTTGTCATTTTGCCTCTTTACAGCAGAGCTGAAATGAGATTTGAAGACAGCAACACCCACAGCAATCTGACATTTGACCCCAGTGACGTTGACCTTCACCTAAATGGCTGACCTCCGACTGACCATCGAGGGCAGTTCTGAAATCCAGTTTGTGTCACAGTCCATCCTGACGGGGTTGAAAACCTAATTCCTTGAGCTCTGCCAAAATCACTCTTTTAACAGCAATTTCGGAGCCAACCATCAACCTATCAGTAAAACAGCAACAGACAGGCACGTGACCTTGACCTTCGGCTTATGTTCCCTGGCTGAGCATTTGTGGAATCCACTCCATGTGTGTGTCCAGTCTGATGCAAATCTGAGTGAAAAAGTTCAGTTTTGACCTTTGACCCCAGTGACCTTGTTCCTAATGATTGAGCTTTGATGATGAACAGTCAACATAAAAACCCAAAGCTCAGTGGTTCAGGAAGCTGTGAAGGATTTTCTCCTCTGCAGGCTGTGATGTAAGAGGGAAGCCAGCCTGACTGAGATTAAAAATGTCTTTTCCAAGAGATTTTCCAAGTTATCTGGACTTGGAGTCCAGTCACGGATCACACATGACATCTGGTGGTGTGACAGACAACACGACGCTGACACACAGAAGCCTATATATAACCCCTTCAGAGATGACTGGGTCTCTTGGTGGCTTCCCTCACTTGTCTAATTCTTGTAGGGTCAGTTTTTGAGAACTGCCTTGTCCAGTTTCTCCCACCACAGCCTCGTGTTCCAGTAACTGTCAGACGTCTTGTGTCTGTATATTTTTCCTTTTGTTACTTTTGTCATTCGTGTTTTACTCTGTGCAGAGGTGTCAAGTAACGAAGTACAAATACTTCGTTACTGTACTTAAGTACACTTTTTAGGTATCTATACTTTACTCCATTACTTATTTTTCTGCCTGCTTCTGACTTCTACTCATTACATTTTCACACAAGTATCTGTACTTTCTATTCCTTACGTTTTTAAAACAAACAGCCTCGTTACTCTTGGCTTCAGTTTAATGTTTATATATATATATATTTCACGTCATGTGCGCCTGTAATCAACTTTTCTGCAGCGCGGCTTTGCTTTGAACCGTGAACCAAGCAGTGGTTCGCAGATTGAAGCAATGCTTCGATCATTGCTTCGTTTATTCTTTCTTTCGCTTAATTTCCCCCCGCTAAAACCCTAAAGAGCATACTTCTGTGAGTATTATTTACCTTTTCTATGTTAAATCGACCTGTTATGGTCTTCTGAAACAGTTGATAGATGTATTTTATAACTTAAAAACGGGAGCGACGCTAACGCGTTAGCATGTCTATGGCATTTTCAATGTTAAAAGTTAGCATTTAGCAATTGCAGCGCTCATCACGTTCGGGTGCATTTGTTTTCAAATTGTAATATTTCTTAAATTTATTTTTGTTTATATATGAATAATCTATTATATACAATTCTAGAGAAAGAGGCAAAAAGAACCTGAATAGAAACACAACAGAAAATATAAAAGCAACTATCAATGAACATACATAAATTGTTGTGAAAGTGTAGTGACACGGACCCACAACAGGGGGCGCAAATGAACGGTCAATAGATGAGCCAAAAAGTAACAATTTAATGTTGTGAATGTGCACAACGAACACACAGACAATCTCAGAATATGATTACAGTCAATCCACAAAGGTGACGTGTGGGCAGGCTCGAGGATAGAAGAAGTCTGTCCTGAGAAGAGCCGGAACCACACGATTTCCGCCGCCACCGAACCTGGTGAATACTGGAGCTGCCAAGTCCCCAATTCCCAGGTGATCACCGTCCCCGACTGTCGGATCTGGTACTGCTGGTGAAGAACAAAGACAGTCAAGTGTGGGTGTGTGTACACCCAGTAACAACAACGGTGGGAATGCCACCTCCACCTCTAACACACACTCGTGCAGCGTCTGTTTAACCACTTATCTGACAGACGTAGGACGAAACAGTCGCGACCCACGCCGGTCCTCTGGTTGACAGCTGCAAAACAATACCTCCTGAAATCACAGAATACTGGCAGAGAAGATTACCTCCAAAGAAATATCTCGGCGATGAGGTGGAGATGACGTCTGGGTTTTATGGAGTGAGATGATGAAGAATGAGTGACAGCTGTCAGGAATTAATGAGTGACAGCTGTCACTCCCGGCTGTGTCCGTGGCGGCAGCGCCCTCTCGTGCCTGAAGCCCGCACTTCAGGCAGGGCGCCCTCTGGTGGTGGGCCAGCAGTACCTCCTCTTCTGGCGGCCCACACAACATAAATAAATACATACGTACATAAGTGTTTCCTGTGAACACCTAGTGACTCTTACTCCTCCACTTCATCCCTGTCTTATTTAATGACAGTTTGTTTCGGTCAAACCATATTTTCAGTTTGTTAATTTCTTCAGTGATTTCCTCCAGAACTATCTGACAAACTAGAAAACTGCTGCATCCTAGTAAGAGCAGAATACTACTGGAATGAATCTGAATAAGGAAAGTTGTGTTTTTTTGTTTTTTTTTCCTTCACTAAATGGATGCTGCACTCAGTGCAGTTTATCGTCTGGAATAGTCCCAGATTGCATTTCAGAGCTTCTAGAATTGAAACATTTTCGTGCAGGTGGTGTTGGGGGGTAATTTTGGGTTTTGGGCCACATGTAGAACGAATCAGTTTTTAAATTAAGCTTTCAATTCATATAGTGGCATCTACCTTTTTTTTTTTTTTTTTTTTTTAAAGGTTACTTTATACTTTTATACTTTAAGTAGGTTTTGGAGCACATACTTTTTCACTTTTACTTGAGTAAAGAGGTCAAGTTGATACTTCAACTTTTACCAGAGTGTTTTTAAACTGCAGTATCTATACTTCTACTTAAGTAACAAATGTGTGTACTTTTGACACCACTGACTCTGAGTTACCTCAGCAGAACCCAAGTGGCTCCATACATTGATTTTGGACAGAGGATGGATATTGTAACTCCTGATGAACACGAGGAGTGGGCCTTGAGTGGCTTTGTACCAGGAACCTTCTGTTTGGCAAACAAGCACAAAATAACTTTAGACATTTATTCAAGATTATGATTCTACAAAATTGTACTCTTCACATTTATTTTTGAATTTATTGTAGCACATTTATCTGGCACGATTCAGCATGCATGTTTCTAAGTGTTCTGGCGTGTTTCCCAGAGTTCCGACATGATTTCCTGGGTTGCAGCATGTTTCCCAGAGTTCTGGTGTGCTTCCCAGAGTTCCGACATGATTTCTTGGGTTGCGGCATGTTCCCCAGTGTTCTGGTGTGCTTCCCAGAGTTCCAGCATGATTTCTTGGGTTGTGGCATGTTCCCCAGTGTTCTGGTGTGTTTCCCAGAGTTCCGACATGATTTCCTGGGTTGCGACATGTTTCCCAGAGTTCTGGTGTGCTTCCCAGAGTTCCGACATGATTTCTTGGGTTGCGGCATGTTCCCCAGTGTTCTGGTGTACTTCCCAGAGTTCCAGCATGATTTCCAGGGTTGTGGCATGTTCCCCAGTGTTCTGGTGTCCTTCCCCGAGTTCCAGCATGATTTCCAGGGTTGTGGCATGTTTCCCTGGGTTCTGGTGTCCTTCCCAGAGTTCCAGCATGATTTTCTGGGTTGTGGCATGTTCCCCAGTGTTCTGGTGTCCTTCCCCGAGTTCCAGCATGATTTCCAGGGTTGTGGCATGTTTCCCTGGGTTCTAGGGTGCTTTGCAGTGCTCCAGTGTGTTTGGCATGTTCTGCTGTGTTTCAGTGCTTTTTCCAAGGTTCTGGCGTGTTATTCAGCGTTGTGACATGTTTCTCAGTCTCCATGTGTTTTCCTGGGTTCCAGTTGTTTTTCAGGGTTCTGGTGTGCTTCCCAGTACTCCGGTGTGTTTTGGCATGTTCTGTTGTGTTTTCCAGGGTTACAGTATGTTTCCTGGTGTTCTGGCGTGTTATTCAGGGTTATGACGTGTTTCCCTCTGTTCCCATGTGTTTTCCTGGGTTCTAGTTGTTTTTCAGGGTTCTGGTGTGCTTCCCAGTGCTCCAGTGGGTTTTGACATGTTCTGTTGTGTTCTCCAGTGTTCCGGTGTGTTTTTTACAGTTCCAGTGTGTTTCCCAGTGATCCCATGTGTTTTCCAGGATTCCGGTTGTTTTTCAGGGTTCCGGTGTGCTTTCCAGTGCTCCAGTGTGTTTTGGCTTGTTCTGCTATGTTTCCCAGGATTCCGGAGTGTGCTTCTGTGAAGGTCTCTCCTGCTTTGTGTTCCCAGTCAGTCTGTGCTTGCAGAGATGGAGCTTCTAACCAGTGGGTAATATCATGTCAGTAAACTGGGGCCTGTAATCACTGGGTGGCTCTCAGTTTCTGTGTGTAGCGGGATGAAAGTCCCGGGTCCCAATTGAAAAGACGTTCCCGCTAGCTTGGCTAACGGGGGAGTTCCCCTTTGGCTGACCTGGTAGAGGAACGGTCTTTTGTGCGAGCCACGTGGATTCGATCCCCACTGTTGTCCCGGCCACGAAGGTCCTGCTGCTTCATGCACCGATTTTAATCTGAAAATGTAAACAAACAAAAAAAAGAAAAGTGATTTTCATATTTACCATGACTTATTTTTCATTGCACACAGTAAGAATCCAACATTATTTTTTAATTGTGTGTGTGTGTATTAACAAATGAAAAGAAGCTATCACAATCATCTACAGTCTGAAACTCATTCCAAACAAACTGGGAAACTGAAGCTTTTCCCACGTTGTAATGTATCCATTCCTTCTCACAGCACATAAAAGATGTTTGTGGCTGAATACAAAAGGGACACAGGACATCTCAGGTGTTATTTTGTCTCACTCTTCCCGCAAACATGTCTCAAGTTGTCCAGCAATACAGGTTATAGTTAAAGGTGGACGATAACGGGAATTTTGGTATTGGTCCGATACCAAGTAAATACAGGTTCAGTATCGCCGATATCAATACCGATACTTTTTCATATTTAAGCTTCATAGATCCAAAGGATCCAAAAGACCGAGGATGGAATTTCGCCAAACACTGTACGTGACACAACAAAATACTTTGTCACAATCAACATTTTTGTTTAAAAAAATATCACTCAACACAACTTAAAACAAATTCTCCTGAGGTAGAGGGCTGACTCAAGGAGAGCGCTGAGTGGGCGGGCCAGGCTGGGCGTACCTTCATGGCTGTTGGCTGGAGCTGCTGAGCCACATGACGGCACAACAAAAGACCTGAGGGGGGAGGATGCGCTGCTCTGTGTTGTGTGACACAGCGCAGCGCTGTTCTTACAGACACACTTTGATGAATCTGTGTACGCAGCAGTCAGAGAGAAAAAAAGCTTATCGATCTTTTTACACGAGGATTGTTCAATATCAATACCAGCGTTATTATCGATATTAAGATCAATCCGCCCACCTCTAGTTATAGTTGCATTTTTCTTTTCAAAATTCTCCACACACTCTCTCTTAGACGCAGCCAAAAGGATCATTTCCTTCTCTACTGCAGCAGCAACAGTGGTGGGAAGAAATATGACTCCTCCTTCCTCATTGGTTGGCTGGCTCATGAATTTTCTACAAATCAGAAGTCACTATCCCCACATGTGTTTGATCACAACCCACCCATGCCACGTGGGTGTGATTGTGTGGTTGCTTTCTTGTTATTACTGGTGGAAAGCGTGTGTGGTTAGTGTTTTGTTGTTGTTTGTTTTTTTTGTTTTTTTTGTAAAAATTAGGCGTTTTATGAATGTGAAGCAAGCACTTCAGTTATTTTTTTAAACTGGAGGAAGACGGAGTGCGCAGCACATCATCAGAGTCTGAAACAGACAGTGAGGATTCTGGTGCTGAAAGAGATGATCCCGCGTCTGTTCTGGAGGAGCAACCAAAGCAGGTGGATCCATCAACGTGCACACGAAGCTCTGAACAGAGGGTCGGAGCACGCGCTTCTGTTTCCAGATCCAGAGAACACCAGGAGTCCAGATTGATACTTTCCACCCAAAGTCCAAAAAACTTTTTTCTTTTGTTTTTTTGCAACTGACACAATTAGAACAATTCGCACCAACACCATTAAATTTGCTGCAAAAAACAAGGCATTAGGGAAAAAATACAACTGGCCAGACATTGAAATGGAAGATCTGTACAATTTTTTTTTACTTCTGATATACATGTCGGTGGTGTCACTGCCAAGTCTCCAGGACTACTGGAAATGAAATAATATTTTGTCTGTGCCCTTTCCAGTGAAAATAATGTCCAGAGACAGATTTAGATCAATATTCTGGAACGTCCACCTAAGTGATCCAGATGAGGATGTAGAAAATGATAGAAAACAGGGAACAGCAGGTCATGACAAACTGTTTGGAGTCAGGCCTCTTTATGATGACATCCTCAGTGCCTGCCAGGTTTATTACCACCCGAGGAGGGAGCTGGCAGTGGATGAAAGGATGGTGGCGACGAAGCCAAAAACTGGAATGACTCAATATTTGAAGGACAAGCCAACAAAATGGGGCATGAAACTTTTTATGTTGGCTGTTTCAAGTAATGGCTACACACTCAAGTTCACCATTTACACTGGAAAGACTGTGACCACAAGTGAGCACAGGCTGTCATACGATGTGGTCATGAACCTGATCCAGCCATCCTCGCTTGGTACTGGGTACCACAAGGACAATTTTTACATGAGTTCCAAACTGTTCATGGACCTGGCTAACGTGAAGTTTGGGGCATGTGGCACATACAGGGAGAACAGACGAGGATGCCCCAGAGGAGGGCAAACGCTCTCACAAAAAAAAATCTGAAAGAGGATCTATAAGATGGATAAGAGAGGGACCTCTGGTGTCTGTAAAGTGGATGGACACACAGGAGGTGTCTGTGTGCTCCACCATCCATCATGTGTTTTCAGGTGAGACAGTGTGGGGAAGGGTGAAGGATGGACGTTGGATGGTGAAAGACATTCCCTGTCCTACCCCAGTGTTGACTTATAATAAAAACATGGGTGGAGTGGACCTATCTGACCAGCTCATCCAGTACTACTCCACCCATCGGAAAACTGCACGCTGGTACAGTGTTGCTGCACGTCCTTGACATTGCAACCACAAATGCATTCATCTTGCAGCGTGAGATCAGCAGTGTCAAGCAAGTGCAGCCCAGACACACAAGGACTGGCACAGACAAAACAGGTGTCCCACAGAACAGGAGCCAGCACCACATACCTGTGTCAACTGTGACAGGCACAGAGATCCTCACCAAAAAGCCACAAAAGGCAGATTGAGGTGCCAACGGCGCCTTCAGGTGGACAACAAGAGGAGTGACACACAGTGGACGTGTCAGACCTGCGATGTGTCCCTCTGTGTTGTGTTGGACAGGAATTGTTTTTCTGAGTGGCACAAATAATTTGACATCTGATTGTTTTCTAAATACTTTTGCATTTCCTGCATTATATGTTTTTGAAATGTACAATTTCTATTTACATTCTAAATCTTACTGTGAAATCTAACTGTAAATAATTCTACAAAAAAAACAAACAAACAACAACAAAAAACATTTCCTGCATTTATGTAAATAGTTGTGTTTAACTTTGGGTTTGTTTGTTTTTTTGCTACATTTGTACATGTTTTTGAAATTTACAATTTATATTTCCATTTTAAGTTATGAAAAGGGTTCGTTAAACACGTTTGTGGTTTTCACAGTAAAAAACAGTTTTTTTTTCTACTTGGATTTTATGTTTTTGTGTGATTTTAGGTTCACCGTGTTAATACAGGAGGTCAGAATGAATGAGAAACTGTAAAGACACACAGGTGAGGTTGTGCTGAACACAATGACACCCAACAAGGCCAGGTAAACACTTTTAAAAGTAAATTATAAAGGTAAAACCAAAAGTAGTCAAAATTGGCCAGTTACCTGGACTCCAGAGGGTTAATGCTGCATCACAGAGTGTAAATGACCTCTGACACGGACACAACCCCAGACCAGAACAGACCCTGGATTTGGACTTCTTTCTGACAACAGTCTGGATGGTCCTTTTCCATCTTTGGTCCGGAGCACTGTCCATTTTTTCCAACAACCATCTGGAATAGTAAATTTTCTGACCACAATACACGTTTCCACTGTGTGATGGATCAACCCAGATGCCCCTGAGCCCACAGAAGTCAAGGCCTCTTCTGGACAAGGTTAACACAAGGCTTTTTTCTGCACAGTAATGTTTTAAGTTGTGAACGTAACTCTGTATCGTAGACAGAGGTATCCCAAAGTAATTCCTTGCTCACGTGATTATATCAGCTATTGATGAATGACTGTTCTTGATGCTGTCTGAGGGATCAGACATCACTGGTTTTCAGTTTAGGTTTGTGCTTTTTACACTCTGAAGTTCCTCCAGATTCTGTTAAACATTTAATGACATTCTATGCTGATGAGGGAGAAATCTGAAAATGCCTTTGAATTTTTCTTTGATGAACATTGTTTTTAAACATTTTAATAATTTCCTCACTCATTTGTTGAGAAGCTGGAGATCCTCTGCCCATCTTCGCTCCTCAAAGACTCACCCGATAGTGGATCCTGCTTTGTACCAAATCATGATTATAGTCACCTGTTTGAAACAGCATCATTTAATTTTTTTTTGAAGTCATTACTTGTCCTAAATTGACCTTATTCAGACGGTTTTTCTTTTTGGAATGTGCTGCTTAAATGTAGGAATGGATGTACAATAACAAATGAAACAAGAGTAAACAAGAGCTTTCTGACATCCGCCAAGGGTTGAGGAGGACTCAAAATAACAGATATGTGATTCACATCATGATCTGGACTTCACCTGGATCTGGATTCAACAACACAGTCTGATCTGACACAGTCACAATCTGACATTTAATTATCAAGCTGAAACAAAATAGTATCTTCCTTATCTTGGTTTTACTGTTGTGGCTGGCGTGCCTGGCTGGCTTTTGTTTGTCTTCTGTTTCTGTCTTTTGGTTTTCCTTCCAGGTGGTGCGCGTTTAGGACTGAGTGGCTGAGTTATCAGGACCTCACCCTGATCACCTGCGGCTCGTCAGGACTCACAGCTGTGGTGCATCTACACGGATTGGAACATGGTGGCATTTAAGTCTGGAGTGCACAGTGTGTATTTGCCAGAGACTCGACCTTGTGACCAGACGGGTGAGATCGTCGTCTCGAGAGCCATCTCATCATCAGTGGATGCAGAGAACGTCCAGGTTTGATGCATGGTCTGTGAAAGAGGAGAGGGTGAGGTCTCACGCTCGTCAGCACACTTCCTGAGGTACGTTAGGTTTTGTGACTAACATTTGTACAGTCAGTAAATGTGGTGTCCCTCACACCTTATTATATTGAGCTGTTACGTTAGTCGTTTAATCAGCTTCCACTGCAGTGAGTTTGTGAACAGGGTGTTCCATGCCTGCAGGGTGGGAAGCTGATTAGTAATTAAGCCAGGAAGTGTTTGCTGTTTGTACACCTTTGAGCGGTCTCTCTGTGTGTTGAGTGTGGACTCACATGATGATTTCTTCATTCACAGACTCGGTTTGTCGCGGCCACCTGGGGGGTGTCGGTGGGGTCCTTGGGTCCGAACTGGTTCTGGCTCCGGACCGTTAGCGCTGCTGGGAGCGCACCGCAATCCACCACGCCAGACCGCGCACTTTTATATTTATCATATCACTGTTATGTTTATTAAACTCTGTTATCCTTTGTACCGTGCTCTGCTTATTTTATACTGGGCCCTTCAAACACTGGTCCGTTCTCCGGGCTGCGTCCGACACATAACAGTAGTCTCTGGCCAAACATCACGGACCCAGCGGTAGCAGAGACGGTAACGCGCCGGGAAGGCGGCAGCAGACGTTCAGAAGTTATCCGGATCAGTTGCGGGTGCTCTCCGCCCGGATGGTGCGTGTTTGAGAACCCATTACTGAGTGCTGATTTGTGCTCTCTTGCAGCCGTGTTTCCTGTGTTTGTGCCTTATCCGTGGGTCGTGGTGGAGTGTGACTGGCGACGGCTTCGCGTCACACTTCGACCGGATAAGAGGTTTAAACGGGAGCTGCAAGAGTGTGTCTGTAATGGGTGAACGCGCACGGCGGAGCTCTGTGGCACGGGTCGCTGAGCTTCCCGTGTTACAGTTGTAGCCCCGTTTCCCCGGGTGAAGATAACTACTGCGTCTGTTGTGTCCGCTCCGGCATAATTTAGTCGAGGCACATTTTTGGTTGTGTGTTACACACAGCTGCGCACAGAAAAGCAGCTTGAGTTTGTTTTCTCTGTCACCAAAGGGGTTTTTATTTTTAGCACTCTGGCTCCCTCTTTTGGTGACTGAGTCACATTACCGTTAAGCTCTTAAATTGGAACAGGTGTGTTCCATTTGTTTGAGCTTGACGGTATAAATCACTTAGTTTTGTGTTAGTTCATTTTTTGTGGGTGTTTGAGTTGGTTTTTGTGTGGGATTTTATTTTTTTTACACTATTAGTGTCTGGGGTCGTGACCCTGCAGTCTATCTGGAGCATGAAAAGGACCCAAATAACTGTATGTTAGTCTGTTAGTCTTTCTTTTTATTTCTTTTAGTTTCACCTCCCCAGGGTTTGACGGGACGGTCCCCTGGGGGGTGATGGGGGGGTAATTGGGTTGTTTTTTCTTTTTTCTTTGTTTTTTGTTATGCCCTCTCTTCTCCTCTGACTCCAGCCGGGTGAGCCGTACGTGTCGGCGTTGCTGGAGTGGTGCAGTTTGGTTATGCTGGGCGTTTCCCAGGTAACCTCTGCACCTGGGGGGGGGGGGGGGGGGGGGGGGGGGGGGGGTTTCGGGGTGTTGTTTTTTTTTTTTTTTTTTTGTTGATTCCCTATTCCACCTCCGGCTTCAGCGCGCCTTTGGGCCGTCTGCCGTCGGCGTGGCTGAGGTTTGGGGCAGTGGGATATACCCGCAGCTGGTGGCTGGTTTGGAAGTCGGAGGAGTGGCGCCGTTTTGTGCCGTCTGCCATAACCGCTGTTCCACTCCTCCCGGTTGGCTTCTGGGGTATAGTCACGGTTGGTGACGCTGGCCGTGCTTCCAGTTTCCACTGCGCCAAGGGGGTGGGGTTGGGGTTGTTTTGTTTGTATGTTTTTTTTTTTCTCTTTCTTTTTGTTTTTCCCCCAGTTTCCGCTCTCAGGGTGTGACTGTGGTGTCCTCTGGGGGGGAAAGGGCTGTGGGTCCATCTAGCCATAGACGGCCGGGGCTGGGTCCATTGGTCATGAGGGGAGGCGTCTCCTGGGGTTGATGGAACGGTCCTCTGGGAGGCGCTGGGAGTCCCCGTGGGTGACTTTGGATCCCAGAGGGACCTCGGCTGTGGTTATTACTCCTGGAGCTGGCGGGATGTCCTCTGGGGGTGTTGGTCCCTACATGTCGTCGGGGGGGGGGGGGGGGGGGGGTGTTAGCGTTTTTATTTGTAAGCTTAAGTTTGGGTTGTGTTTTTCTTTTCTCCTCTTCCCGGGGTTTGATGGGATGGTCCCCTGGGGAGGGGGGGTGGGGGTGGTTTGGTTGTTTGTGTTTGTCTTTTTTGTTTTATGACTAATCAGACTGTGAACATGGTTGGACAAAGGCTGACCGCACAGGTTTAAGAACTCCTGGCCACACCTGTGCTAATTGACTGACAGAAACAAAGGCAAAGATGCAGCCAGAGGAGAAGACGTCAACCGTTCTGTTGGATGAAGATTCTGTTGGAAGATGAATGCAGATACGGTTTCCAGCCATGGTCTCTGGAGGGGGGTGTTTCTCCTGGGCCAGGTTTGTGTGGTCGCCGGGAGGCTTCCCGTGAGGGTGGGGTGCTGTTGTGGCTGGCTTTTGTTTGTCTTCTGTTTCTGTCTTTTGGTTTTCCTTCTAGGTGGTGCGCGTTTAGGACTGAGTGGCTGAGTTATCAGGACCTCACCCTGATCACCTGAGGCTCGTCAGGACTCACAGCTGTGGTGCATCTACACGGATTGGAACATGGTGGCATTTAAGTCTGGAGTGCACAGTGTGTATTTGCCAGAGACTCGACCTTGTGACCAGACGGGTGAGATCGTCGTCTCGAGAGCCATCTCATCATCAGTGGATGCAGAGAACGTCCAGGTTTGATGCATGGTCTGTGAAAGAGGAGAGGGTGAGGTCTCATGCTCGTCAGCACACTTCCTGAGGTACGTTATGTTTTGTGATTAACATTTGTACAGTCAGTAAATGTGGTGTCCCTCACACCTTATTATATTGAGCTGTTATGTTAGTCGTTTTAATCAGCTTCCACTGCAGTGAGTTTGTGAGCAGGATGTTCAATGCCTGCAGGGTGGGAAGCTGATTAGTAATTAAGCCAGGAAGTGTTTGCTGTTTGTACACCTTTGAGCGGTCTCTCTGTGTGTTGAGTGTGGACTCACATGATGATTTCTTCATTCACAGACTCGGTTTGTCGCGGCCACCTGGGGGGTGTCGGTGGGGTCCTTGGGTCCGAACTGGTTCTGGCTCCGGACCGTTAGTGCTGCTGGGAGCGCACCGCAATCCACCACGCCAGACCGCGCACTTTTATATTTATCACATCACTGTTATGTTTATTAAACTCTGTTATCCTTTGTACCGTGCTCTGCTTATTTCATACTGGGTCCTTCAAACGCTGGTCGGTTCTCTGGGCTGCGTCCGACACATAACATTTACAGTGTGATGTTCGATCTGTGAAATAGTTTTGACATAATCCTTAAAAGTATACAAAGTGAAATCTTGATCCAGAATCCAGATCCGGATCACCTCCAAAATTTAATGGAGTCTTCCACGCCCTAATATCTTTCTGTGGTGCAAATGTCGTCAAAATCCGTGCAGTAGTTTTGACGTAATCTTGCTAACAGACAGACAAATAAATAAATGGTAATGATTTGATTACATCCTCGGTGGACGTAATGATGGTGACCAGAAAAATCATCAACTATCTTTGGTTCCCGCTGTCTGCAGTAAGTACAGTGGATTAAATCAAAAAATCAAATAAAATCAATTTTATTTATATAGCGCCAAATCACAACAAACAGTTGCCCCAAGGCGCTTTATATTGTAAGGCAAGGCCATACAATATTTACAGAAAATCCCCAACGGTCAAAACGACCCCCTGTGAGCAAGCACTTGGCGACAGTGGAAGGAAAAACTCCCTTTTAACAGGAAGAAACCTCCAGCAGAACCAGGCTCAGGGAGGGGCAGTCTTCTGCTGGGACTGGTTGGGGCTGAGGGAGAGAACCAGGAAAAAGACATGCTGTGGAGGGGAGCAGAGATCAATCACTAATGATTAAATGCAGAGTGGTGCATACAGAGCAAAAAGAGAAAGAAACACTCAGTGCATCATGGGAACCCCCCAGCAGTCTAAGTCTATAGCAGCATAACTAAGGGATGGTTCAGGGTCACCTGATCCAGCCCTAACTATAAGCTTTAGCAAAAAGGAAAGTTTTAAGCTTAATCTTAAAAGTAGAGAGGGTGTCTGTCTCCCTGATCTGAATTGGGAGCTGGTTCCACAGGAGAGGAGCCTGAAAGCTGAAGGCTCTGCCTCCCATTCTACTCTTACAAACCCTAGGAACTACAAGTAAGCCTGCAGTCTGAGAGCGAAGCGCTCTATTGGGGTGATATGGTACTATGAGGTCCCTAAGATAAGATGGGACCTGATTATTCAAAACCTTATAAGTAAGAAGAAGAATTTTAAATTCTATTCTAGAATTAACAGGAAGCCAATGAAGAGAGGCCAATATGGGTGAGATATGTTCTCTCCTTCTAGTCCCCGTCAGTACTCTAGCTGCAGCATTTTGAATTAACTGAAGGCTTTTTAGGGAACTTTTAGGACAACCTGATAATAATGAATTACAATAGTCCAGCCTAGAGGAAATAAATGCATGAATTATGTTTCAGCATCACTCTGAGACAAGACCTTTCTAATTTTAGAGATATTGCGTAAATGCAAAAAACCAGTCCTACATATTTGTTTAATATGCGCTTTGAATGACATATCCTGATCAAAAATGACTGCAAGATTTCTCACAGTATTACTAGAGGTCAGGGTAATGCCATCCAGAGTAAGGATCTGGTTAGACACCATGTTTCTAAGATTTGTGGGGCCAAGTACAATAACTTCAGTTTTATCTGAGTTTAAAAGCAGGAAATTAGAGGTCATCCATGTCTTTATGTCTGTAAGACAATCCTGCAGTTTAGCTAATTGGTGTGTGTCCTCTGGCTTCATGGATAGATAAAGCTGGGTATCATCTGCGTAACAATGAAAATTTAAGCAATGCCGTCTAATAATACTGCCTAAGGGAAGCATGTATAAAGTGAATAAAATTGGTCCTAGCACAGAACCTTGTGGAACTCCATAATTAACTTTAGTCTGTGAAGAAGATTCCCCATTTACATGAACAAATTGTAATCTATTAAACAAATATGATTCAAACCACCGCAGCGCAGTGCCTTTAATACCTATGGCATGCTCTAATCTCTGTAATAAAATTTTATGGTCAACAGTATCAAAAGCAGCACTGAGGTCTAACAGAACAAGCACAGAGATGAGTCCACTGTCTGAGGCCATAAGAAGATCATTTGTAACCTTCACTAATGCTGTTTCTGTACTATGATGAATTCTAAAACCTGACTGAAACTCTTCAAATAGACCATTCCTCTGCAGATGATCAGTTAGCTGTTTTACAACTACCCTTTCAAGAATTTTTGAGAGAAAAGGAAGGTTGGAGATTGGCCTATAATTAGCTAAGACAGCTGGGTCAAGTGATGGCTTTTTAAGTAATGGTTTAATTACTGCCACCTTAAAACCCTGTGGTACATAGCCAACTAACAAAGATAGATTGATCATATTTAAGATCGAAGCATTAATTAATGGTAGGGCTTCCTTGAGCAGCCCGGTAGGAATGGGGTCTAATAAACATGTTGATGGTTTGGATGAAGTAACTAATGAAAATAACTCAGACAGAACAATCGGAGAGAAAGAGTCTAACCAAATACCGGCATCACTGAAAGCAGCCAAAGATAACGAGAGGCGCCTCACACCCTGTGATTGCTGGGATATATAGGCTCTAGCCCCTGTGATCCGTAATTGGAGTAAGTGTGTATTAAACAATAAGATCAACTTTATTCATCCAAAAAGAAATGGTTTTGATAGAGCACCGAAACAGTGACAGACAGTAAACAGTGTTTTTTTTTTAAGACATTTGCACAAGATGTTCAACAATACTGCAAATCACTCTGATTAACAGAATCACTGTTCATTAAGTATTCATCCTGCAGAAGGGGAGGAGTTATACAGTCTGATTGCCACAGGGAGGAAGGACCGCCTGTGGTGCACCTCGGTGGTCTCAGTCTTGCTGAAGGTGCTCTGACAGGATGTCGGGGTGGGAGGTGCTGTCCTGGATTCTGAGCAGTTTCCTCAGCATCCTCCTCTCAGATACCTCCACCACAGACTCCAGGACAGAGCCAGCCCTCCCAATTAGCTTGTTGAGTTTGTTCATGTCAGCTGCCTTCAGCCCCAGATGATGACGCTGGAGACCACTGAGTGATAAAACATCTGCAACATCTTTCTGCAGACACTGAAAGATCTGATCCTCCTGAGAAAGTGCAGTCAGCTGTCGGGGTTGTATATTTTTAGTTCGTTTTAGTGGGTGTTGGTTATGAGGTGCCATCACTGCCGAAAAAAGGGAACACATCTGCTGTATTGTCCAGTAAATTTAACCCAAACTGAAGGGTTTGTTTGCAAGACACACCATTGTGACATCAGCATGAGACAATATCAACATTTCCAATCAATTATGTTCTGAGACACGATACCTGCCAATGATCTATGCTGTAGTCTCTCTGTTGCCTTCAAACTGTTCTGTACCACTTCTGAAGTCAGTCTAGTTACTAACATTTGAAACAAGTGAGGCAAGATGATCTTTTTAAAACATTTACTGAGAAAATATGCAGTTAAGCAACTTCAACTATCTACATTTGGATGCAAAACTTTGTGCCCCCCTGATGATTTCCCTGGTTTTCCTTTATACGTAAATCATTGGTTGCTTGGATCAGAAATTTCAGTTAAATATATCATATAGCAGACAAACACAGTGATATTTGAGAAGTGAAATGAAGTTTATAGGATTTACAGAAAGTGTGCAATAATTCTTTAAACAAAAGTAGACAGGTGCATAAATTTGGGCACCTCAACAGAAAAAAAATACATCAATATTTAGTAGATCCTTTTGCAGAAATAACAGCCTCTAAATGCTTCCTATAGCTTCCAATGAGAAAAAAAGTCTAGAGAAAAAAGTCTGGATTCTGGTTGAAGGCATTTCGGACCATTCTTCTTTACAAAACATCTCAGGTTTGTTGGTTTCCGAGTATGGACAGCCTGCTTAAAATCACACCACAGATTTTCAATAATATTCAGGTCTGGGGACTGTGATGGCCATTCCAGAATGTTGTACTTGTTCCTCTGCATGAATGCCTTAGTAGATTTTCAGCAGTGTTTAGGGTCATTGTCTTGTTGAAAGATCCAGCCTCGTAGCAACTTCAACTTTGTCACTGATTCATGAACATTGTTCTCAAGAATCTGCTGATATTGACTGGAATCCATGTGACCCTCAATTTTAACAAGATTCCCAGTACCTGCACTGGCCACACAGCCCCACAGCATGATGGAACCACCTCCAAATTTTACTGTAGGTAGCAAGTGTTTTTCTTGGAATGCTGTGTTCTTTTTCAGCCATGCATACCGCCCCTTGTTATGTCCAAATAACTCAATTTTAGTTTCATCAGTCCACAGCACCTTATTCCAAAATGAAGCTGGCTTTTCTAAATGTGCTTTAGCATACCTCAAGTGACTCCGTTTGTGGCGTGTACACAGAAAGGCTTCCTCTACATTACAGCATCTCTTTGTGCAAAGTGCGCTGTATAATTGAATGTTTCTGTGTAGGCTCTCAGTTGTCCAGGTGGTTTCCATAGTAGAGAAGCTTGAATCTTCGACTGGACTGGGTTGCTTGACCCGAGGAGGTTTCGCTTCAAATCGCAGAAGCTTCCTCAGCTAAAATCCTTGCTGTGGTAGTCTGACGTCTGTCTTAACTCTTGTAGAGAAGAAAAAAAAAAGAAAAAAAATTCTTCTCTACAAGAGTCAAGACAGAAGTCAGACTACCAGATCAAGAATTTTAGCTGAGGAAGCTTCTGCGATTTGAAGCGAAACGTCCTCACGTCAAGCAACCCAGTCCAGTCCAGTCGAAGATTCAAGCTTCTTTGCTATAATTGAATGATGCACAGACACTATCTGCAGCAAGATCACGTTGTAGGTCTTTGGAGCAGGTCTGTGACTGTTCTCACCGTCCTTCGCTTCAGCTCATCTGAGATTTTTCTTGGCCTGCCACTTTGGGCCTTAACTAGTACTGTGCCCGTGGTCTTCCATTTCCTCACTATGTTCCTCACAGTGGAAAGTGACAGCTGAAATCTCTGAGATAGCTTTTTGTATCCTTCCCCTAAACCATGATGTTGAACAATGTTTTCAGGTCATTTGAGAGTTGTTTAGAGGCTCCCATGTTGCCACTCATTAGAAGAGATGCAAAGAGGGGAAACATTTGCAAATGGCAACCTTAAATACCCTTTTCTCATGATTGGATTCACCTGTGTAAGGAGGTCAAGGGTCAGTGAGCTTACCAAACCAATTTACCAATTAAACAATTTATTTTGTTTAAATAATTATTGCACTTTCTGTAAATCCTATAAACTTCATTTCACTTCTCCAATATCAGTGCGTTTGTCTGCTATATGATATATTTAACTGAAATTTCTGATCCAGACAACCAATGATTTATAAAGGAAAATGCTGAAAATTATCAGGAGTGCCCAAACGTTTGCATACAATTGTATATTGCTTCCAACCGCTTTGACTTCCCATCTGAATAAACTAAGCCCCGCCCATTAGTACCAAGATTTTGCTGATATCGCTGCCATTATCGATCCGATTCCTTAGTGATTCTTTAGCAATACCTCCTGTGAATTTTCTGTGTACTAAAAGTAGACTTTATAGGTTTTCTATGTCAACATTTTTATTGAGTCCTAAAGTAAGTAAATATGAAATTGGTCACTGGATCCTTGATCTGTGGGACAGGTCCATCCAGGAGTTGGCAAGACCTTATTTAGGACATTGTTTTGGTGATTAGGGGTGTCCTCATGTAATGTAATAAATACTCCAGAGAAAGGCAAGAGCTTCTCTCAGAATTTCGATGAAGAGGCCTGAAAGAAGTTTCTGTTGGAAGTTTTTTTTTTTTTTTTTTACATAGAATCAGCAGGTGAACTGGAATATAATTGTCCAGGTCTCCCTTGTACAAGAGATATTGATCTCAGTGGGCCAAACCTGGTTAAAATAAAGGTTAAATTAAAGTGGGAGGGGGAAGTGTTGGCTTTTTAAATACTTGAAAGACACTGGACTCGAGAGGATGCAACGCTGCTATAACAGACTGAGGCAGCAGGTGGCAGCAACGCAACAATAAGGATGCTGGCTGCTGTTGAACACCACAGAAGAAGAGAGGGTGTGTTTGGTTTACATCACAGTAACGTGTTCCGAGTTAACAAAATACCTCAACCACAAAAAATGCACAAAAGTACTTCATTTATTCAGGTTTGTTGTCAGTCTGGGTAAATCATTGGACTCACTGATTGTGCAGCTAGTCACGTTTCCACAGCGGAGCGAATGTAAGACAAAAACAAACGCGTCTTCGTCATGGGGAGCGGTTAGAGCTGCTGGCTAACTCCAACGTTATGTGAACTGAAGAACCAATAAAGGAATAGTTAAGCAACAAGGCTACTGATGTCGGTGAATCTAATCATTTCTTATCCATTCTTCTTAACAGGAACCGGTTTTCAATACCCACCTGTAGATGGGACATGGGCAGCATCTGGGACACACATGCACGAGTTCCTGTGTTTATTTACAGAGGTTTCCTTATGGGAGGTTTTTTTTTTCTTGCCCTGGTGTCGCAGACCGAATGGTCCCCCCCTAAAAATTGATCTGCCCTGCCTCCACTGCGCACGCATCATTTGGGACCACGGCAGCTCATCTGAGATGAACTCTTTACACCCAACGTGATGTGGCTTAATGAGATTAACCACCAGATGGTAAAACCTCTTAAATCATTCTAAAGTCAATTTTAAGCAGAAACAAGGCGATAATCGGTGATGCTTTGAAATGGCGATTGCACAGTGAATGCAACAGCTAGCAGCTTGTGTAGCTATGGCTCTCCGATCGCTTCCTCCTTAGATAAATGATGACTGGAGGCAGTTTGAAGCAGAAACGAGGTGATAATCAGTGAACTGCGGCTAATGAAGCATGCGTAGTGAAGGTCAGGCGGGCCGATTTTTAGGGGTTAGGGGTATAGGTTTCCTTCACTTCTGTAACATTTGTGATTGCCATAGTCACAAAATGTCTGTTTGCTAACGTTCTGTTAGTTAGAGTCTAAAATCAAACTAGATTTAAATAAAAATAGGAAAATTATGCCAGGTTGGTGTGGACCAGAGCTGCGTCCTGGAGGGAAAGTTTGATCTGCAATTTAAAACTCAGCCTCAGGTCACATGACTGACCAGGTTAATGTCTCTCACCAAGTCCCGAGGTCAGACCCCGGGGCGCGGGAACCACCCTTTGCCCCGAGGTCAGACCCCGGGGCGCGGGAACCACCCTTTGCCCCGAGGTCAGACCCCGGGGCGCGGGAACCACCCTTTGCCCCGAGGTCAGACCCCGGGGCGCGGGAACCACCCTTTGCCCCGAGGTCAGACCCCGGGGCGCGGGAACCACCCTTTGCCCCGAGGTCAGACACCGGGGCGCGGGAACCACCCTTTGCCCCGAGGTCAGACCCCGGGGAGCAGGAACCACCCTTTGCCCCGAGGTCAGACCCCGGGGAGCAGGAACCACCCTTTGCCCCGAGGTCAGACCCTGGGGAGCAGGAACCACCCTTTACCCCGAGGTCAGACCCCGGGGCGCGGGAACCACCCTTTATCCCGAGGTCAGACCCGGGGCGCGTAAACCACTCTTTATCCCGAGGTCAGACCCGGGGCTGTGGGAACCACCCTTTATCCCGAGGTCAGACCCGGGGCTGTGGGAACCACCCTTTATCCTGAGGTCAGATTCCGGGGCGCGGGAACCACCCTTTATCCCGAGGTCAGTTCGGGTTCTGCAGTCTAACACGTTTTAAAAATGTCCATGGACGTTTGGTTGGTGAAACGCGTTTACGGTTGGTGACAGTGTGCTTAATTTTCCACATTTACTTGCCAAAACATGAGCCACTTCTTTCGTGCGGCTTTTTGTAGGCGTTTTGGATTAAATGCCTGAAGCACAAACCCGCCTGAGGTGAGTTCAGGCGACTCCAGCTGGATTCTACACATTTATTCATTTTTAAGTTTGCTAAACAAAAGCTGAGTGAATAAATTTAATTTAAAGACAACTGTCTGATTAAACTGAATATCGCTCTGCTGTCTGTCACGCAGCTTCTTATGTAAACAAAGACATTATCTTCTCCGATACGTCAGAGTTCTGAGTTCCACCTGACGGTCAGTGAACATCGGACAGCCGTCGTCACGTTCGTGTCGTTTGACTTTCATTTGTGCGTCTACAGACAATAAACCGTAACGTCAACACGTCCATCTGCGGCCGCTTTCTCTGACTCGTCGTGGTCACACTTCTCCAAAATTGTCACACACTGTCTGCTGCCACCTTGTGGACTTTAAGTGCTTCTCTGTTTGAAGAATATTTTGGGTCCAAGCCCGGCAGGGCAGAGAACCCGACCGTTTTTGCTGATTATATTTTTTGTCTGAAACACAATAAGAAATAAGAACAGCGCTGCACTTTTCATGCACTTCTTCTTTATAGCAGTTTTTCAGATCGACAACAAATACATGACGCGCCGTCTTTATGATACACTCAAATATTTTTACACCACTTAGTCTGCCTATCAAAAAGTGTTTCTATTTTTAACATTTGGTAATTTGATACATTTGTTGTCTCCATGCCTCCGAGCAAACAGAATCTCCTCTGTACAAATATTTACAGGTGAGAAATGTGAGAGGGCGGGGCATCTGGACAGGAGGGAACGTTTCAGAAGACAATGGAATCAGACACAAAGCCAGGTGGGAGCAAGAGCATCAAATCATCGATCAATCGAACACTGTTCAGACAACAGTCCACGGGAGGACACGCAGACGCTGCGGCTATACATTCATCAGCCGGGTCGGGTCTGGAAGCACGAGCTGATGCTGTACTGCATCCAGGAAGGGAAACACCTGGGCAGACTGGTTCATGTCCACCTACCTGCTGGAGCCAGGTGAGACGTGGACCGAGACACACTGGACAACACCCACACAAACACTGACGCCACCGTCTTCCACAACGCAAGCGGGACTTCTCCCTAAAGCCCCCTTCACACTGGGCCCGCTGCAAGATGCATACGCTGCGTATCTAATGACGCGCGGGTGATTTATAGCTCGGCAACAACGGCGCACAGCCTGCGTCATAAACTGGTGTCAGGTAGCGTTATATTGTGTGGGTGTGGCTTCCAGTCACGTTAAGTACCGTTAAGTTACCTCAACTTGGGAGAAAGCTACTTCCTTCCTGCGTCCTGTGCTCGACGCAGAAAAAATTAAACATGCTTCATTTTTGGCGTCCGTTTCACTTCGCCCTTTGCCTGCCTCACGGTGTTGTGGCGTTAGGCTGCATCAACTTGGTGTCGTCAGGACTCGAAGTAGACCCGGAGTGAAAGGGGCTTAAGTACGTCTCCTGAAGTACTTCTTCTCCGACGAGTCTCCTTTGATATTTGACACAAAGTTACCCAAAGTAACACACCGAGGCAGAGCCGACTCGAGACATTTTGGTGCCGCAGGTGAGATTATTGTGGCCCCGCCCCTACAACAGAGGCCTACAGAGAGTGTGTGCAGCTGCAGACAGAGTCCTGTCTGTTCTTATGGAGTCCAGGCTCTCAAACAGATGATCTTAAATGGACTCATTTTGTATTTAAAGTGAAGCAGTGTGATCACTCTCTCTCTCTCTCTCACACACACACACACACACACACACACACACACACACACACACACACACACACACACACACACACACACACACAGCTGTGTGTCGACGCCCCGCACAGAAAGAACACACACTTTTTAAGTGAATGAACCGACTCCTTAAAAACACCTTCATCAGATGGGTTCTGATTGGAACTACTTTGATCTCTTCATCAACAGGGAAAACAGTGGATTTATCAGCGTGGCTTTTGAGGAAAAGCTGCACTCCACAGCGCCCCCATCAGGCTGTTTTTCACAGACTGAGTGCATCCACAATGTGCACGCACTGATGTGAAAAAATAAATGTTTTGACCACTTTAGACAGAAAAACTGGGCTTGTCCAGTTCGATGAAGGTTCGAAAGGATCTGGTCACATTTTCTAACTGGTCCTGGACAATCGGACAAGTGTTAATAATGAGGGCGGTGTTGTTTTAATGTTTTTGGAGGGTTTGCAGCAGCACCCCTCAAGCAGGTGGCTTCCTACGCAGCTGCCTGTATGGCCTATGGAATGTCACAGACCAACGGCAGCAGACCAGTCACATGACGACGTGACAGCGGGCCGGTCACACACACATGAACTGGACGTAGGGCTGCTGAGGGGCCAGTGATGGACAGGATGAACGTGATGATGTGGTTCAATCTGCAGTGGCCTTTGGTGTCCCCAAACGGTGCACATTGTTCCATTAAGGCACTAAGCGAACCAAGCCGCCGCCAGTAATGGTCGACCTTGATGACCTCTACATTCAGGATCAGACTGTGATGACATCATAAGGTTAGGACGTTAGAGGAGCACGCACTGGTGCCGACTGTGGCCAAACCACACCAGAGAGCCACCTCAGGTGCTGGATGACAATCAACCAGACAAACAACAGGTCCATCTACAACTCTCAAAAATAATCATCTACCTGTTGCAGCCAGGTGAAATGTGGGCGTGTCTTTGACCTTCTCTCATCTCTGAGGTCATCAACACAGACACCTGTGTCCTGAATCGTGTCCAGAGAAACTCCCCACATGGACTAACTGTGGTGTCTGATGTTCCCTCAGTGTCAGTAATCCTCCTCATACGAGTCTCACTAAGTAACCGTTCACTGGATACAACCTGGCCCAGACACAGGTTAGAGTCAAAGTCAGAAAACAGCACAGTAAGCATCAAGAAGGACCCTAAAGACTTGGACTTTCAGTCTCCTGCAAAAATATCAGCATCACCAAACCCCTCTGAACAGAGACCTCATGACTCCATAAGATCTTTCCAGGCATCTCTGGATCTCAAAAGGTCAAGGACCCAGAGACATAGGTGACAGACACAAACATCATCCCATTTTTGGGTTCAGTGTCTTGCTTGAGGACATCCGCAGTCAGCAGTAGGATGGAACCAATCAACCTTTTGTTTAACAGACAGACTGCTCTGCTAACTCAGCTACAGCTAGTGATCAGTGAACAGACAACAGGTCTGGATCTTCACCCTGTTCCTGACTCAAGAACCAACTCAACACAAAGTACGGATGAAATCATCCACCCAGTTGTTTGGAGTTTGCATTCAGAGGAAGTGATCACATGACCTCCACCCCTCTGCTGTCAGAGGTCACATCTACAAAAACAACAACTGAACGGAGTATTGGACTGGCTGGATGAGCACCAATAAAAAAAAACAAAAAAAAAACACTAATGAACCAGTCTCCTGCAGGATGGACGGGGCCTGGAACAACACATTCAGTTTGTTTTGGGACTCGGGGGGGTACCTGATGGTAACAGACACCCAGGTTCTTTTCCGCTGCAACAGTCCCAACTGGAAGCTAGTCCTACAACACTACCAGAAGCTACAGGAACCAACGGCAGGTTTACTTCCAGATTCTGGACTGTTTGATACGTAGTACTAACCACACCTATCCGGGTCTAGGGGGCGGGGCTGCACTGCTGACTGCTCGCCCTGCAGGGGCGGTATTTTTTTTCTCACCAACAAAACCAATTCAGACAGGTGACCTCCACAAAGCCAAGCCGCCATCTGGACTGTTCGCTCCATGAGGGAAGTACAGTGCCATCGCGGCATGGAACAGCGCCGCACAAAAATAAAGTGACAGAATCAGGATTCAATGTGTGATAATCAGCCGCACAGTGTGACGCTGGTCGAGCTGATGGACGGTCTTTCTGGAAAAGGAACCGGAAAGTGTTGGTACAGTTTCAGCTGGTAGAAAATTTAACTGGAACCATTATTAAAGCCAAGTGCAGTTTCCTGTTGCAGGGGAAAAGCGCCATTCGTGACTGGATGATCCTGCCCTCTGCTGGTGGGAAAGAAAATTACACACGTTTGAGTCACGTTCTATGATCGTGACATAACCCCCCCAAAACAAAACAAAACAAAAAAACAAAACAAAACAAACAAACTAAAAGAACAAGACCTCTATCACTGTTCTGAGCAGGACAGGCATCAAAAACAGGTCCTGATTTTTTTTTTTGAATTTTTGTTTCATAGGAAATCTGAGAAAAAGTGCAGCGACCGTTTAACCCTCAAAGTTCACAGTTCAGTCTCTTCAGAAGGGACGAAGAAGAAAATAATAAAATAAATACTTTTTGGGTCATCGGCTCAGCATGAAATCGTGTCACAAGTTAACAACAACAACAACAACAATAAAAGGCAAGTTGCTCATTTGCTTCAATCCATCGCTACAAAGTGCAAGAACACGAGTCACAAGCATCAAAAGAAAAAGAATCCACAAAACTCAGTTTACATAAATAATATCTGCAGGCCTGCCTGTGCAGAAAAAAGGCAAACGACGATAAAAATAACCTGTAGTCACACACGCAGGAATGACGGGGAAGAAAACGCCACACCCCCCACAGATCCTTCAGTCTGTTCAGCAGGAAACGCCGCGGCGTACGCGAGCAATGCAAAAACAAACAAACAAACAAAGAAGCCGAAGTGCTCGTCGGTGCAAATGAAGAGCAGCAGCTGATACTGTACACACACTGAGCTCGGCCGGCACTGCGCTCGGCGCCGCGCCCGACCACGAGGCGCAGCTTCTCTTAGCAAAGCAGAAAGGTGAGAAGCAGCAGCGGAAAAGTGGAGCTTTCTGAAAGGCGTCGTGAAGCTGGAGAGCAAAATATCCATCAGGAAAAAGAACGCTTCTGACTGCTGCTCGCGAGATGGCAAGACAGCGGGATCGCACCCCCCCCCCCCCAAAAAAAAGAGTGAAGGAGAAAAATGCACCCACTGCTCACAAAACTGCCTCTTCAAAGGAAAAAAAGACGAGCAAAAAACAAAATGAGAAGTAAAAAATAGCGCTAGCTTTCAAGTCATCTTCCTTTGGGGTTAACCGTGCTGAGGAAGCCGATGGAAGGTCACTTCCTGTTCCCCTTTCACCTCTGGTTAAAGTGCAGTTCTGCGGGTCCGGATGGCATCCAGCGGAGACCTCCATCTCCTGGCTGCAGCCTCCCAGCAGGCGTGGACTCTCACTCTCCTCCTCAAAGCTGGTTTGGTGGCTGTGGGTTTATTTTTAGGTTTGCTGGTCGCTGCGTCTGCTGAACGGTGTGGAAGGACTCGGGCCTGGATCAGGCGGAGAGAAGACGGAAGTGGCACGTTCTCAGAGTGAATCCACGGCAGCGGGGCCACCAGACTTTGGAGGAGTGAGGAGGGACGGACTGCTGAGTTCTGCCGCACTTACTTAAATGCTGAAAACTCCCCTGAAACAAACAAACAACATGTTACAGAATAGCACATGTTTCTAATCAAACGATCAAACGTGCACTTTTTTGTTTCGAGTCAGATTGTGTGTTCATGGAGGCGTGTGCTTCGTCCTCGCACAGACGAGTTCAGGCGCATCCGCAGGCGTTTTGTATTGTATCTGCGTTTGGTGCACATGAAACCCCCATTTTCGGAGCCCGAAAACACAATTTTTAAAAAGGGGTCTCAGAGTGAACAAATCTCAAAACGCCACCTTTGCATTTTGTGTGTAAACCAATAAGCAACATTTTTGAAATGATGATGTCATAGCTTCACCTCTCTAACTTCAACCCGACCCCGGCTCCAACAAAACAACAACAGCAGCAGCTGATGACACACTTGGGTTCGTGCTACAGAAGCTAATGAGCTTATTGGGGCTCCGACAACAAAATCTTCTGCTCCTCTTCCAACAACATCCAACAGCCACACTCTTAGATCCATCAGGAAAAGCAACCAGAAGGGCAACCAGGACGAAACTTTGGGCGAGGCCTGGAAGAACCAGCAGTTGGTGGGACAACACTGTCAATGTCTCTGTCATGGACAAAGGACACGGTGACCTGAGATTTTGATAAGGTCTCTGTTGGGTGTGTCTGACACTGTGCCTGAAACACGTCCATTTTTTCTTCTTCTTTTGGCCGCTCCCGTTAGGGGGCGCCACAGCAGATCATCTGTCTCCATCTCACCCTGTCCTCTGTATCTTCCTCTGTCACACCAACCACCTGCATGTCCTCCCTCAGCACATCCATAAACCTCCTCTTTGTCCTCCCTCTTCTCCTCCTGCCTGGTGGCTCCATCCTCAGCATCCTTCTCCCTATATACCCTGGGTCCCTCCTCTGCACATGTCCAAACCATCTCAATCTCGCCTCTCTGACTTTGTCTTCAAACCGTCCCACCTGAGTTGTCCCTCTGATATGTTCATTCCTAATCCTGTCCATCCTCATCACTCCCAAAGAGAATCACAACAACCCTGCGTGTGTGCGTATGTGGGTTGTCTCCCCTGTCCGTTGTGTGCGCTTTTCTCCTGTCCCTGGTATGTGCTAGTGTGTGGATATGCCCTTGCTCCGTGTGTGTGTCTGACACAGGTTGTCTCTGTCCGTCTTTTGTGTCCGTTATGTGTTCACACCGGCATACGGTGATCACCTGCTGTGATGTATTCTGTTTATCCACCTGCTTCTTGAGTGCGCGCGGTTTATTCTTTGTTCCACATCCTTTGTTAAAGTTTAGTTCGGACTATCGTCTTATCACTTTGTTGTATCATTTTTGGGTTTTTGTCACTTGTGGATGTTTTTTATGCATTTAGTCTGGGTTTTATTTCTTGTCTGCTGCGGTTTGCTGGCTATTGTATTTTCTTTCTTTCTAACCTTTGGTTCCTCTTGTTCTTCTTCTTATTTTTCTAGCACTGGTTATTGTCCATCTCCCCGTGTTCCTCTTTTCACATGCCCCTTTTTGTTCCTCCCTTTGATTGTCACACCTGTTGTCACTTCATGCTTCGGTATTTCATCACTTCCTTTTGTCCTCTGCCTTTGCTGGTTCATTGTGAAATGTCTTTGTTGGTCTCTGTGCTTCATATCTGTCAGTATTTTCCGCGTTTCTGCTCCCCATGTTTTTTTTCTATCATTGGTGTTTTTGGATGACACCAGTTATTCAGTATATCTGGACTCTGTTTTTGCACTAAGTGGGTTGATTATCACTGTGGACATTTATGTAAATAAAGAGTTCCTCGCATACTCCTGGTGTTTGGCTGCCTGCATTCTGGAGTTAAATCTGACTATTAGTGAATTAAATCACAACAATATTTCTACGTTTCTCCTCTCCTCTCAGACTGGCAACATTCAAAGTCCAGACTCTCACTTCCACCCTTCTAGTTTTCCTCTTTTCCTGCTGTCTGTGAACACAGTCCCCTCCTCCTCCTCTTCTTCTTCTTCACCCAGCAGTAGCCCCATTTCCACTGGCACCCTGTTGGGCAATGGCACTGGCGGTAGTCACTGTGAAACTGGGCCTTGACCGATCCAGTGACATTGAATGACAAAGCCCTACTCATTTACTCAGCACCAATTAGGCTGATGTATGACGCTTGACCTTGAATCAGGACCTGCTTCATTTAATGACCGGACACCGCACATTATGTGCATTAGAAAGATTACATTTGGTCAAGTCATGCTTTTTTCGAGTGGTAGCTTAAAATCCTAAAGCCTGATTCATGCTTCTGCAGCTCCGTAACTCTGTGGCCATGCAGTGACATTCACGTGCATGTGAACCTTTTAAAGTTCTCAGTCATGTCTTTCTGCAATTTGCTTTTTATGGATGAATTTATCCCTCAGCAAGCTTCTTTATATGTCATCAACCTCCAAACCAACATTACTGCACATCCAATTTCCTCCATGAATTGTGGGTCATTTGAGCGTCTTTTTTCGACTCAGTGTTATTAAGTCTGTGGACTTTTCTGCCAAACGTATGTGATCCGTGATTGAGATGTAATCAGTGCGCACTGCAAAAACATTTTAAGTAATATGGGAGAGGAAGGAGTGAAACCAGAAAAGTGACAAATCAGTCTCAGTCATTTAGCAGGTGTGTGGGTTGTTTTGTCACACCAGGGATGTGTGTGAAACTTAACACCATATTACAGTGCAGGCAGCAAGCAGCATTTTAATCATCTCTGGCCTTGAATTACGCCCTGCCTCATTTAGGCGCTGGGTCTGAAAAAATAAACAGCCGGTCTTTTAACCCCTTCTAATCCTGTAGATCCCATCCATGGGAAATTTCACTTTTTATTTGTGAGATACTGACAAGCCAAAATGAGGCGGGTGGTAGAGGTTAAACAAGGAAATACAGTAGAGTACTGCAATCAGCAAGTGTCAGTGCTGAACTTCATTTCGTACCTGTTACTGGGTGCATCCAGACTCTCTGTCCGATACATGCAAGTTTTTCTTTTTTTTTTTTAATGGAAATACACTGCGATCGGACGGGACACTTTGTCCAATGTGAGCAAAAATCCGTTACACAAACTCTGTTATACAGAGTGTTTATTACATAGAAAACAGTACAAAAGCAGTGGGACCTCAGCTTTTGTCCGGTGAGTGTGAATATCCAGTTTACGCGAGTTTTACTGTATTAACTCTCGTTTTGTGAAAATGAGTGACCCCACCCCCTTTCTCTCCTGCTCTCACCCCAGCGTGGAACAGTAAAGTCACTGAATGTGATCTGTTTTTAAAAATGAACTTGCAAAGGTGGAACCAGTGAATATTATAATATCTGTGCCGATAATCGGCCTGGTTGATAATCGTCGAACCCCAAGTGACAATACTAAAAGGTTAAAATAATTAAGGACAGAGTCACCTCACCTGGATTAGGGAAACTGGGCCTTCTCCTGGAGCCAGGTGTGTGCGTGTGTGTGTATGCATTGGGATTATGTATTCATGTATGCTCACTGTATGTACAATGACGATAAAAGGCCCTTCTTCTTAAAACAATAAAAGTACATATATACCCAGACGGCTGGGTACTCTACAGCGGAACTACATATATGAAGTTTGGGAGGTCGTATGGGAGGTCGTCGCTGTACAAGTGTGCACATGCTCACCATAGCCGCCTGCCTGGATAGGTGTTTTGGGTGAGGCGCAGGCATACAAGCTGAAATCCTCGGTCTGAAAGCCGGCTCGGTTTAAAGAAGGTTCTGAGGCGCTGCGGTGGATTTTGGGTAATGAGCGAGCCAGTAGCTCAATGGATGCCAAGATCTAGGAAAACAAATTATAGTCTCGGCGTCAACAGTCAAAATAACCAACAACATTCTTAAATAATAAACAGAATTATGTCTAAACCGGTCTGAAGGGCCCACTGGTGAATTATCCCCAGAATCCACAGTATGACGTCAGCGAACTGTGGGTGGGACGGTATTTGCTTCCCAGCCAAGGCTGCTACCCAGTGACAGCTGGGGGGACCAAGGACACGGATAGTAAGTGCAGTGGTGGGCACACTTCCGATAATCCGATAACAGATAATTATCAAAGATAATGTTTTCATTATTGGATTATCTTTTTGGATAACTTTAAAAACATTATCGGACCAATTATCTTCCGATTAATTTTTGTCTGGTAACTTTTAGACCGATAAACAAAGTAAACAAAGCTGAACAGCGACAAGCATTTTTTTTAATTTAAAATTAGTTCAGCACCTACCTGTTAAAAGTTTTGTAACAGATGGACAGTTATACCCTCTGCTAACAGAAGAGAGCTGCTTCTATGAAAAGCATCTCTATCCTCTGTAGACAAAGGCGAAAAGGCCAAAAAAAAAAAAAAAAAAAAAAAATCATTTCCTTTAACACCATACCGATATGCTGGCAATATCACCTAAGTCATCCAGAGGCATACATTTTTAACTTGTGGTTCAAATTTTAACCAAACTAACTTTGGACAAGTTATTTAAAATTACTGTCATGTCTGAAGTTTTATAAAGTGAAAATATCAGATATATGTTTTAGTTTTAAAGTAATGTACTAATTTTTAAGGTTTTGTGAGCACATGCTGTGCCCAGCAGTGCATTATGGGTAGGATGATGTAATTTCAGTAAGTTCTTGACAGGACAATTGCATTTCAGACACTCTGTTCAGGCTCCACGGACAACAGCATTAAACTCTAGTGCCTAAATATATATATATATATATATATATATATATATATATATATATATATATATATATATATATATATATATTCTCTGTGTTTATAGACGTTGTTATTGTATTTGCGTTTGTTAAATTCCACGCATTTTAAATGTAGCAGACAGGGATTATCTGGAATTTTGTTTTCAAGGCCTCTACTGCCATCTACTGGCCAGTAGTGTTCATGGCAGTATTCACCCTAAGTACTAAGCGTCTGGGTACCAAATCAACTTTTTGGCTTTGCAAATGGCTTTTTTTTTTGTTTGTTTTTTACAAATGAAGTTTAAAAATAAAACAAAACAGCAAATAAATAAATAAATAAATAAATAAAATAAAATAAATAAATAAAAAACAGCTCTGCATTGTTTGCACAGGCACAGTGCGAGCGGTTAGATGCTTGTAACTTTTCAGCAGCAGGATACCCTCATGACGGCCAACCAGAATAATATCAAACAGGTTTGATTTTCATTGGACCATACGATCGGCGATCAGGAGGTGGTCCTGAGATGTTAAACGCAGCTTGTTACTCCATGTACACTACACGATGCAGGACGCGCGATTAACCTGAAATGCAGTCCAAAAAATTCCTGCATGAAAAATCATCTCGCACAGTGTAAAGCACGTTTTACAACATCATAAAACCTGCGCACATTCTCTCCACATGCAAAACATTTTGCGATGACACTTCCAGGGCTCTGTAAAAATGCCTGTTTTTACAAATAAAAGAAATGGAATATTTTACAAAAGCACATTTATCTGTAAACACCAACACATGACAGACGTCACACTAACGTGTTGGTTTACATAATGAATGACTGAACCAATCAGTGTTTAGCAGAGGCACTTTTACCCAGAATCCTTTGCGATCTGTCTGTGTTTGTTACAAAACCTCAGAATTAGTGCATTATTCAAGATTAAAAGATATATGCTATATTTTAACTTTGTACAAATGACAGAATTGACATTAATGGAGTTATTCTATCTGTATTAATGTTATTTATAAATCAAAACCATAAGTCAGCATGACTTTATTTTTCAAGACCTCCGCCTGACCGGAGCATTGTGACTGATAGAGAGTTGGCTTTATGGCTGCCTTCAGAGTGCCTCTGTGCTGGAAGCTCTGTAGTGAACTAGCGCTTTCAGCAGGGGCAGAATGTTCAAAGACAAAAGTGTGGTCTCATTGTTTGGGTCTGTTGTTACTTTTAATATTACGAGAAGCTATTGTGGCATTAAAACTTCAATTTGTTTTATTAGTAGTTGTAAATGTACCAGAGACAATACTGGAATTTATCTGTTATCGGTTATCTGTAACTTCCGATACATTTTTGGGTGGTTTATTGTTTTATCTTTATCAAAGATAACTTTTCAGTTATCTGATTATCTGTTATCGAAGTAAATTTTTTGGTTATCTGTGCCCACCACTGAGTAAGTGTGACAGGTGTTCAAACCCAGGTATAGATATCGGTAGGGCAACTCCTATCCCACTGAGCGACCTGCTCTATGCAGGTGGACACGTCATTCCAAAACGAGCAGAAACAAATAATGACGTTAGTGTCTTGAAACAACTACCTGTTGTATAAGGGAGCCAAGACACAAAGTCCCCATTCTGGACGTGGTGCTCAACTAATCAAAGTTCCTGATAATCAGGCCGTACAGGAGGACACAGTATTGCAAAACCATTTCATCTACAGTGAGTAACCTGCTGGCTCAGTTGGTTCTATTGTAGACTGAGAAGAATTCATCTTACCTGAGGGAAAAGGGGGCGCTCCTCCCTCTTCTTCTTTAGACACTCGGCCATCAACCTCTTCATGGCCTTCGGACAGTTACTGCGCACCTTACTGAGGTCAGGGGACAAGTAACCTCGACCCACCATGAATATGATCTGAAGACAGAAGTCAATGGAAATTATTTAAACATTTGCTTAAAAGTTCCTGCTGAAGCTCTGAGGTCGAGCTCCCACCAAGACAGAAAGTTAGCAAAAAAAACAAAAAAAAAAAACAGATTAAGTTAGCCAACAGTTTATCACCTGCAAAAAGAACAAAAGAAACTTTAAACTGTGGAGCATCGTCGTCGTGATCTTTTTGCTTCTCCATATGGGCGGGGCTGAGCACCAACGCCTGGTGTGAAGGACAAGAAAAAATTCTGACCAAAGAAGTGAAGTTATTGTTGGAGTTGTCCAGTGGGACCAGCAATTCATAGTTGGGACACTGCACTCATGTCCCTCTAGAGTTTGAGTGGCCTGATCATTAAAGACCAGTGCTGAGGGCAGACCAACATAAAAACAAGTGTAAAAATGTTCTCCTCGGCAGCAAACAGAAGCTTGAACCTGTAAGTATCAAAGCCTCAATTCCAGCTGGAGGCTGGACTTTTCTCTCAGCTGCTCACAAACTGTTACAAGGCTACAGCATCCTCTCCCAGAGCGCCACAGTGTGGTTCGGGAGC
Source organism: Thalassophryne amazonica (assembly GCF_902500255.1). Taxonomy (NCBI): domain Eukaryota; kingdom Metazoa; phylum Chordata; class Actinopteri; order Batrachoidiformes; family Batrachoididae; genus Thalassophryne; species Thalassophryne amazonica. Next base: position 36,958,540 of record NC_047124.1, on the reverse strand, counting down.
TGCACCAGCCCAGGGGATTGTACACACACTGGATGGGTCCAGAGGTGGGCTCGGTGTACTACTGCAGATCCCAAAATGGTACAGGAACACAAGAACTCAGACCACAAGACAGAGACAGTTTCTTCCTCAGAGCTGTGAAATCCATCTCCCCCCACACACATACCTACAGTCACCCCCCCAGCCCTCTCTGTGCTGCACTGCATGTTTTTTCTGCTACTATTTCCAACACCCAATGTTCAATTAGCTCTGTGTGCACTTTATGTTTGCGTTATATACATAAATCCTTTGCACATATTTACCGTTTTGTTTTGAAGCCAATGATTGCAGAGAGCTTCTGAAAGCAATTTCATTATATGTTTGTGTAACGACAATAAAGAACTCTACCACAATCTCAATGACTTCAACTTCCATTTGAGAGTTCTGAAGAGAACAACAACCCCAAATCAAAAGGATATGGAATATGCACGTATGGATTAACCATGGAAATGATCAGCTGGTCTCTCAACGCTATCGACATCATTTTTTTTTTCGACAAGGAAATCAGGGCTGGGGGACCCCGTGTGCCGATGAAACCTTCCCAGTGGGCTATGCTTTCCATGCCTGAGAGAGATGGAGTGTGACATGTGTAACTCCACTCTCTGTGGAAGATGTAGAGGATTTATTTTTATTCACTTTATGGTGGGAGGTTTGGCACTGATTGGTTTGTGCACTGCCCTGACCCACAGGAATATGAGCTGCTACCAGAATCTCGTCCCCTCATCTGTCCGTCATGATTAATGAGTTGGGCAATGCTGAGTTGGGCAATGCTGTGTAATCTCAGACTGCGTGAACTCTTGAACTCAAATGCAAAATGGACACAATCTCGGAGCAAATCGCTGCACTGCAAAGGAATATGCTGCTGAGGGCCGGAGAATATTCTTCATAAATTTGGACTCAAGACGGTCAGAGCTGCAGTAAATGGAATTCTGTGTCTCTCTGCCTAACATCAACATGGCAGCCTTATTGGCTCTTGAAGGTCAAATTCCCTGCTCTTCCCCCAGAAGGATCTACGGCCTTGGTGAAGGAATTCAGCTCCCCCTTCTCATCTATCTATGCCCCCCCAGCCTGCTGTTGCCTGGCAACGTCAGACTTTACGCACACACAGACAGAAACTGACAAACCTAACTCATCTGCACACAACGCATGTCTCCCTCCCTCCATCCCAATTCCCCCCCCCCCCCCGTGTCTCTCCACTCCCCTCACCCTGGTTTCCTCCCTGCCACCCTGAAGGCAGCACAGTTTTTACTGCTGCAGCCTTCAACTCCCCAAGCTGGGCGGTGTGGGCCCCTCCTGCTGCAGCCTTCACCCACTTTGCCTCAATTCGGATTCAAGTTTAGTGCACGTAAACAATGTCAAATGTATATGTGTTGTCTTTAATTCTGATGTGTACCATTATTACGGTAAACTAGTAATAATTGTGGATTAATTGCTGTATTTTGTCTGAGGTACTTGGAGCTTCAACGCAATTTCGTTGTTGTTGCACTTGTACAATGACAATAAATCTCATCACATCTCTCATCTGTTGCTATAGTGACTGATCTGTGCTTGGTTGAGGCCAAAGGGCTTCGCAGATGACTCAACACATGGTGCTTTTGATGACCTCCACCACAGACATAACGACCCTGAACCTGACCGATCCGATCGGTGAGGGGATACACGAGGTGCTGGTGGAACGTGAACACTCTGGCTGTGTGTTTTGGAGGTGAAGGTGCTGGGGGCGACCTGCTGACCTGATCTCTGTTGTTAATGTTGGAGTAGGGCAGCGCTCCCGACATGAGTTCATACAGCACGATGCCGAAGGCGTAGACGTCTGACTGGAAGCTGTAAGGATTTTTGTCCTGCAGCCGGATCACCTCAGGGGCCTGAAGGAGCACAGGTTAGCAAGACATTCACAAACCACAACCCATCCAACAACAACATCAGCATGTCCATGACACAAACTAGACCCCGACTGGTGCAGATCTTTGGGAGCCAATACTGATATCAGGGAACTGAATAAATATCTGTATCTGCAGATATGAACATTAAAAATGGCAACGACTGCTTATGTTTCGTAACAAACGCCTATGACAAAAATGTCATTGAGGTTTTACAGTTTAAAGACAAACTTTACTGAATTGACAGACATTTGCATAAAATAAAATTGCGTATTTTGGCCCCACCTGCCAGCGTAGCACCCGCTTGTCTTGTCTCTGTAAAACTGATTTAAAATGAACAGCAGCTGGTCGCTTTGCCTCTGTCTCTTGTAGCTAATGGGGTCCCAGCCATGCTTGACAGCACTGTAAGTAATGTGGTCAGAACACCCTCTGCTGGACAAATTAAGTATTGATACCATTTCCAACAGCCAAAGTGTCTTCTGCATTGTTTCTGTAGTAGTTGATTAAGATAAAATTCCACCCTCCCTGTGTGGTACTTCTACTGTTATTGAGCCTGTTCCCAGCATTTGGTCTTCATTTAGGGCTGTGACACTTGCTGATATTTCGGCATTGGTGAGCAAGATGAAATCTTCCTCTTGCTCATTGGACATCCTTCCCTACAGGCTTGTTATTAAAGTATTTGAGGTAATTGGTCCATGCGTTACTAGAGTGGTAAATCTTTCTTTGTCCACCGGTGTGTTTCCCAGTGCTTTTAAGCATGCCATAGTGTTGCCTCTACTGAAAAAAACAGGTTTAAATCAAATGGAGCTAAGTAGTTTTAGACCTATTTCTAAGCCCCCATTCCTGTGAGACCTGGGCCAGTCTACTAAATCATGTCTTCGAAACCTGGGTGTCATTTTTGACAAGGACATGTCATTGGTACAGCATTGTAAACAGCTGACGAGGAATTGCTTTCAATTAAGAAACATCTCTAAGCTCAGGAAAATGGTGTCTCGAAATGATTTAGAGCTTATTATTCATGCTTTTGTGTCAACACGTTTAGTTTTCATGTCTAAACAAGGAGTTGCGTCGACTGCAGTTGGTACAGAACTCTGCAGCAAGAATTCTGACACAAGCTAACAGAAGGACTCATATTTCCCCAATTTTAAAGGAACTTCATTGGCTGCCAGTGTCCTTCAGGATCAATTTTAAAATTTTGGTTTTAACTTTTAGAGCTCTACATGGCCAGGCGCCTCCCTATATCTGTGACCTCATCCAGCCTTATGCCCCTGCCAGGGCTTTGAGGTCTGTGGACCAAAATCTGTTGATGGTTCCTTGCACCCATTTTGCAACCAGAGGAGAGCGATCCTTCCAGGCTGTTGCTCCCAGGCTTTGGAATGGTCTCCTGCTCTCTCTGCACTCACTGGACTCTGTCGATACTTTTAAAAGCCAACTTAAGACTTTCTTTTTTACTCAAGCGTTTTCTTAGCTTTTAGGCTGCTCTGTGATCCTATGTTACGTTTTATGTTTTTTTAAATGTGTCGGCCATTGTCTGATGTTTTGTGTGGTGTACTGTGCTTTTATGTTGTGAAGCACCTTGTGGCTCTTGTCTGTGAAAGGTGCTATATAAATAAAATTTACTTACTTACTAGTTTCCGTATCAGCAATAATAATGCTGATAGATATTTTCAGAAAAGGCTTATATTGGCCAATACACCAGCTGAGCTCTAACAAACTCTCAAAGTTAATTTGATAAATCTAAACAAATTTAAAGAAAATGTACAATTGTCTGATGTGCTCAGGTGCTGCAAGGATTAAAGTGTCCATCTCACCGGGAGCACCAGTTTGTTTTCACACCTGCGTCTTAAATCACAAATATTCAAGAAACGGATCCCGTTGACAGAAACAAATGTCAAGCAGAGGATGAACGAGAGCCACAGAGCTGAGACTGAAAACACTTACCATCCACAGAATGGAGCCAGACAACTGTTCAAACTGATGTGAACCACTCCAGCGGGATTTGACTGTGGCCAGGCCAAAGTCACCAATCTTCACTGTTAGATCCTCATGGAGGAAAATGTCTGGGAGGAGTGAAGTCAAGAAAAACTAGACTCCTTCCAACTACAGCCTTTGTCAAAATAAACCAAAACACAAGTGATAGATGGATTTATGGATCGTAAGACAATATATGAAAGATAAACATTTATACAGAGAGAGAAAGGGTGTGCTTTCATAGACAAGACTATGTTTATCATGGTGACAAAACGCTAATAGAGTTTCTGTGGTTACTTTGAAAAGAAGATAAAATTGTTAACTGCGAAGCATCAAGCATCAAGCACAACAAGAAATCCAATTTCAGATCATTTAAACACCATAAAACCACCTTCTGGTTGCACCAGGTGACATCATCCACAGTCCGTCCGCGCACTCTGCACCGTTAAGGGGTGACCACGCCTAGAACAACACATTACACAACACACCCCAACACAGTTTCTCTATGATGCACCCAGATACATTCATCTCATGGGTGTGTACCCTAAATGGGATGGGCCAAAATGGTGTTATTGTTTGTTTTGGGTGAACTCACACACCTCTCACTCTGTGCTGGGGTGGACCTGACTTCTAAAAGTATTCTGTGATGTATGGACCACACTCCAGACAAAGTGCGGAAAAAATAAAATCCGGATGAGTTCAGTTTTCCGTGGAGTGGGTGCTCGCTCACGGTCAGTGACATCTGTTCACTTTAGTTTTATTATTACTACTTTGATAATACAGTCTTCAGTTCATTCATGTACATTTGGGTTAAAAACTGGCCTGATTTCTCACCATGCTGATGAATGTAAAACATGGTCAGAAAAAGCCTCAAAATATTCCTCTTCTGCTTCCATGAACATCTTATCATGCGTACAGTGTGGATGACCGATACATCTCTTATTGTGTAAATGATTCAGGTGGGACAGGCTTTATATGCAGATGTGGTGTGAATTAATTCTGAGTACTTTGCTGCATCCATGCCGTCTCTGCCTATTACACTGTTGAAATGATTCACAGAAATTTCACGCAAGTTCGACTGACCTTGCGTGAAAACAAACATGTAAAAGACATTTTTCACCATTTTTTCAGCACGGAGACACATTTCAAAATCACTGTTTCTTTGGCACCTTTGTTGGTACAAAACATTCCACAGAGCTGGATGCAGATAAATGTTCAAACAGGTCTGTTTGAACATTTTAAAAAGAGCAAGTCAAATTTTGTGTATTCTGCTGAATTTTTATAGGTATGAAGCCCTCTGAAACATAGAAAACTCACTTCAAACTGTGAAGTAAAAACACATGATTGATTATGGGAGGTCTGGGGGATCTCCCCCAGAAATTTTTTAAAAGAGCAAGTCAAATTGAGAGGGTATTTTAAAGGCCTGACTAAAGCGTAATATGTGATCTTTAATAACTTATTTTCATAAAAAAAGACAAATGTGCTCCCAACATTTCCTTTAATGTGGCCCAGCAAAGTGAGCCAACAGGTAAAATTGTCAAAAACATTTTAAAGCTTGGTGGCCTTACAAATACTAAGAGTGCAAATCGACACAGCTTCTTGATTGCTGCTGTCTCCACCACTAAGTGAACCTTACTGGGTCACTATCAACGGAAACCTCATCAAGAACAACAACAACAACAAAAAATAATGTGATTAACCGGTTACCGTTATTTTAGAATAACAATTCTGTGTTGGGAAAGTGTAGGTACACGGACTCACAACAGGGGGCGCAAATGAACGGACAATGGAGGAAGTCAAATACAACACTTTACTGTTGTGAAAGGGCACAACAAACACAACAGATTACAACAATAGACAAAAGGTCAAATCACAAAAGGTGTCGTGTGGGCAGGCTCGAAGATAGAAGACGTCTGTCCAAAGCAGAACCGGAACCACACGATTTCCTCCGCCACCAGACCCCGGGAATACTGGAGCCGCCAAGTCCCGAACTCCCAGGTGGCCACTGCCTCCGCGTGTCGGACCTGGTACTGCTGGCGAGGAACAAAAACACAATTAAATGTGGGCGCGTATGCACCCAGCAATCCACACGGCAGGAAAACCAACTCCACCTCTTGTTGGAAAAAGAGTCTGCTATACGATACACAAAAAGTCACAAAAGGTTACTGTCGAAAAAAATCTCACAGCCAGCTGAGAACGTTACCTTCCTGGTAAAGCGATATCTCGGCAAAGAGGTGGAGATGACGTCTTGCTGATATACCGATGCTGATCAGATGAGTGGTGATAGCTGTCATAGGTGATGAGTGTCAGCTGTCACCCCGGCTACTCCTGTGAGGCGGCAGCGCCCTCTGGTGCCTGGAGCCCGCACTCCAGGCAGGGTGCCCTCTGGTGGTGGTGAGCCAGCAGTATCTCCTCTTCAGCGGCCCACACAACAATTCTGTTTTGTTTCAGTTCCATGAACCAGTTCAAAGCTTTGGTTGGGACTTATCTCAAGTCAAGTGGATGAGTGTCTATGACTCCCCCTGGACAGGACACCGGTCCATCGCAGGTTACCTCCCAGCCAAGACTGGTACCCATTCCCAGCTGGGTGGACTGAAATGATGCAGCAGGAATGGGATTCGAACACCTGTCAACAGACTGGCAGGACAGCTCCTTATCCACTCTGCTACCAGCTCCTGTGCCTGTGCACAAATTTGCACTAAAACCAGAGACAGTCAGTCATGGTGGTTTGGAACACAAGAACCCACTTCGACAGCTGAAGCGTAAAGATTACTGACACAGTGAGTGTGAGACAGAAGCAAGTCAGAGCTGCAAAAGGATACTGTTGCTCTTCAGGTCCCTGTGAATGATTGATTTGGCATGTAGGTAACTGACAAAAGACACAAAGACAAAGTTAACAACAACAGAACCACACTCTGCTTCATACAGGTGCAGCTCAAATGTCAGAATATCAAGTTCAGTGTTGTTGTCAGGTATTTCAGAAAGTGAAAATTTTATACTTACTAGATTCATTAGACACTAAAATGTGACAAGCACTTTTTAATTTTCAGAATTATAATTTACAGCTCAAAAAAAAAAAAAAAAAAGAGGAAAATGTGCATGTCAAAATGTTAGGATTAGGGTAAGACACAGAAGGTCACTGCTGAATGGTTTGGATGTTCGCAGAGTGCTGGATCAAACCTTATTGATGGAAAGTTGACCAGAAAGGAAAAGTGTGGTGGGAAAAGGTGCACAAGTCACAGGGACGGTATCAGCCTGGGGAACACTGTCAAACAAAGGTGCTTGAAGAACTTGGGGGAGCTTACTGAGAACTAGACTGAGGCTGTAATTTAAATAAATACCATGAAAGGGGGCACCACCTGCCAGAAGTGCAGGAAAATAATGTTAAGATTGATATTTAAAATCAGAAGCGAGTTCTGAATACAACTGATTAAACATCTGCCTTCAAAACGACACAAGACAAACTCCTGGCATAGTATTTGCACATTTTATTGATATATTTACAGGCAACAAACACACGTGACTGAGACTTTGAGAATATGGATAATTATTCATAGTTTATCACCCCGGTGATATGATGATGAGAAGTGAAAAACAAATGAAAAGGAAAGAACAACTAAATATGAAAATTAATAACAAACCTGGTTGGAATTAAGCTGTGAATTTTTGGGTTCATAAATTATTCTTATTCAGTGTTTATGACTCCATGGAAAAACAAGGAAGAGGAAATGTGACCCTGCCTGGAAGAAGCCCGTGGCCCATATCTGAAGCCACGCCTGGACAGAGGGCCTGTCAGTGAGCGCCTGGTGGCCAGGCTTTCCACGGAGGCCAGCCAGGCACAGCCTAAAAAGGTAACATGGACTTTCAATCTCCACCCTGTGGGCTCACCACTTGCAGGGGACCCGTTGGGGTTGGGTGTGCTGTCCCATGGGCAGGAGTGAAAGCTGAGGGCCTCAACAGACGAGAACCGGGTGGCAGAGGCTAACTCTGGGGGTGTGGAACATCACCTCACTGTGGGGAAAGGAGCAGGAGCAATACCAGCTAGATGTGGTGGGCCACGCCTCCACGCACAGCCTCTGCTCTGTAACCACTCTCCTTGATAGGGGTTGGACCTTAATCTTCTCTGGAGTTGCCCAGGGTGTGAGGCACCAGGTGGGTAGAAGATACTCACGAGTCTTCACCCGAGTATCACTATGTTGGAGTTTACCCTGGTAGATGAGAGGGTCGCCTCCCTGCGCCTTCGGGTAGCCGGGGGGTAAACTCTGACTATTGTTTGTGTGTATGCACCAAACAGCGGTTTGGAGTATTTGGCCTTCTTGGAGTCCCTGAAAGGAGTCCTGTATGGGGCTGTGGTGGAGGACTCCATTGTCCTGCGGGGGAGCTTCAACGCATATGTGGGCAATGACAGAGACACCTGAAGAGGCGTGATTGGGAGGAACAGCATCTCTGATCTAAACTGAGTGGTCATTTGTTATTGGACTTCTGTGCTAGTCATGGATTGTCCATAACAAACACCATGTTCGAACACAGAGATGCTCATAAGTGTACATGGTACCAGAGCACCCTACGCCGATCGATTCTGTGATCATATCATGTGATATGAGGCCGCATGTTCTGGGAACTTGGGTGAAGAAAGAGGCAGAGCTGTCAACTGATCACCATCTGGTGGTGAGTTGGATCAGAGGGTGGGAGAGAATGTTGGACAGAGCTGTTAAGCCCAAACAGATAGTGCAGGTGAACCGAGAACATCTGGAGGAGCCCACTGTCTGAAAGATCTTCAACTCACACCTCCAGCGGAGCCTTTCTGGCATCCTTGTGGAGGTTGGGGGCATTGAACCAGAATGGGCAATGTTCAAAGCTTCCACTGTTGAAGCTGCAGTGGGGAGCTGAGGCCTGAAGGTCTTAGGTGTCTCAAGGGGCGGCAACCCTCGAACACAGTGGTGGACACCGGTGGTTAGTGAAACCCAACTGAAGGAGTGTTTCCGGGATACGTTATCTCAGACTACGGAGGCAGGTATAAGGTAACGACATGCCTGAAGGGCAGCAGCTTCTGCTGTGAGGGAGGCAAAGCAGCGGGTGTGGCAGGAGTTCAAAGTAACCACAGAGAAGGACTTTCTGTTGGCACCAAGGTGCTTCGGCAAACTGTGAGACACCTCAGGATGGGAAAACAGGGAACCATCCACGCTGTCTACAGTAAGGATGGGACCCTGTTGATCTCAACTGAGGAGGTAATAAGGTGCTGGAAGGAACACATTGAGGAACTCGAATTCTTGGGGATTATCATCAATTTCTCTGGTGAAAGTCACTGAAGTAGTCAAACAACTCTGCAGTGGCAAAGCCCCAGGGGTTGAAAGATCAATCCAGAAATGCTGAAGGCTCTGGGTGTGGAGGGACTGTCATGGATGATCATGACAGTCTCTTCAACATTGCGTTAAGGTCTGGGACAGTGCCTAAGGAGTGGCAAACTGGGGTTTTAAATATGGGGACCAGAGAGTGTGTGCCAATTACAGGTGCATCACACTACTCAGCCTCCCCGATAAAGTCTACTCCAGGGTGCTGGTAAGTACTGTATGTGTACCTCTACCGTACTGTTGTGATGAAAAAGCAGCTGAGCCAAAAGGTGAAGCTCTTGATCTACTGGTCAAGCCTCATTCCTACTCTCACCTGTGGTCACAAGGGTTGGACCATGACCAAAAGAACTAGATCACGGGTACAAGTGGCCGAAATGGGCTTCCTTAGGAGGGTTGCTATTGTATCCCTTTGAGATAGGGTGAGAAGCTCGAACATTTGTGAGGAGCTCAGAGTAGAGCCACTGTTCCTTCATGTTGAGAGGAGTCAGCTGAGGTGGTGTTTGGAAGACTCTGTCACTTTGCGAGAAGTGAGATCAGGAGGATTTTGGCTGGTACCAAGTTGAGTGATAACACAGTCAGTCCAGTGTCACACATTCCAACCTTAATACTGTCAGCTCTTTGTTAAAAGTGGAAAGTGAAGCCAACTTTTGGTTCTGTAAAGATGTCTTTGGGGAGATTCACTACAGGGTTAATAAGCAAAGTGCGCATCTCAGGCCGTGCGGTGCATTATGGGTAGGCTAAATTTTTCAGCTACCAACCCACAAACTATGGCGGCGGAAAGCAGCGAGGAGTGCTGTGACTTGGATCATTTCAACCGCTGGAAAGTTGACGATTTAAAGCGTTTTTGTAAGCTCCGCGGATTTCCTGTTACAACCAGGACTACGTACGGCAGTGGACAGAAATGGAAAGAAGAGCTGGTTGTGCTTGCGTGTGCTGCATCTGTACAGAAACTACTGTTAGTGCTGATGGAGGAAGAGAGCGCTGCTGTCGAAAATGACCAGTGCTTGTTGATAGTTGGAGACACTTGGACTGCCACAGAACTGAGTGCGTTTTCTTTACCTTTCCCCTTTCACAAAGGGCCTTAAGATGATCCAACTCCCATTGTCTGCATTGCCTCAAGTTGACACCAGAGTGTGTACCGAGCCAGCCTCGACCAGAATGTGTGTCAACCCTCAAGTAATTCATGAATAAATTTATAACACCTTGGATTTCCAGCATGGAGCCTCAAAAGCATTCTTGTGAGGCCAAACAAACTTCTTCCTACCTTATCAGTGACCTTTGTAAAACAACTCCCCCACTCCCATCCAGGTGGCCAGAGCTAATAAACAGAGATGTCCACCATTACTACAGATGAAACCACAGTGCCCCCTACTGACTCTGATGGAAGTGTATGGAGTGAATTTAATCAGAATTCTGCAGATTTCTTGGTTTTGCTGTCCTTTTCTTTTCACTGTAAAAAAAAAGAGTTTTGTTGAAGCCATGAACTTTGATGCTCCAAAGTCTGTGGACAGCAATGCTGAGTTTTGAAGACAATTTCCCAGCTCAGTTTTTCAAATTAAGAGCGAATTTGCAAGTTTCCAAATTCTTCACTTGATGCCAAAAGCTTCAGGTTAACTTTAATTTTTCTCTACAACTTTCATTGTCAAGTCTCGAGTCTTTTTGAATTTTTACAAAGACTTTTAATTGATTTTTCCACATTTTTTGGAAGCTGGATAAGCATTATTCTAACAGCAAACACAGAGAGAAGCCTTCCTCTTCGGGGCAGAACCAGACCGGACTGAGCCCAGACGGTTCAGATAAATCAAACTGTATCCAGCATGCTGAAGGGTTTTTGTTATCAAGAACAATGATGAAAGTGGCTTACTTTAAATTTCTTAACAATCACTGTGTGAATCCAAAATTTACCACAAGACAACCAAGTTTAGTCTTAATTTCTACACGTAGTATTTCGCTCCCTGTTCTCTTTCCTCCTTTCCCTTTGTGTTTCTCAGCCTCGGGTATAAAACTATGACTCAGATCTCAGGAAAATGCGTTTATGACCTGTAAATAAATGTTAAAAATGACACGCGTTGTTTGCCTTGTGTCCTGTTGAAGGCAGATGTTAAATAAATCATGTTTGGAACTTATGACTTTCAATTCAGACGGATGCATTTTGAAACTGGTCTAAAGTCCTCTTTTCAGATGAAAACAAGTTTTGCATTTCATCTGGAAATCAAGGTTAAACGACAGACAGAGTGTCGGTTTCCAGTGACACTGTGACGGCTTCACACTGCTCTAGAATATTTAAAACCCGTCCGTATGAAAGAGTTAGGCCTCAAAATACCACAGACTGATTCCAAACATTCCAGCTGATTTGGTGTCGAAAGATAAAACCACAGCTGAACGAACGAGGACCTCACAGTTTTAGAAGGTCATATCTGGAGTCTACAGCCAGTGCCTGGTCGGTACAGTCACACATCGGACTCCTCACCAGTGGAGGTTTGGCTTCATGGCTGCTTAGGTACTCACTCCATGCCCTGAGCGGTCTGCCGGGCGATGTCAATCAGCTTGATCATCTCAAACTTGGTCTCGATGATGTGCAGATGGTGGTAGAGACTGGAGCCTTCACACCACTGGGTCACAATGGCCAACTGAGGCTTAGTGGTGTAGCCCATGAAGAGCAGGATGTTCACATGACGTGTTTTCCTGATGTTAGAACACACACAGACGCACACACACACGCTTTGAAATGCTTTCTCTACACGGCCTCTTGCCGTCACTGTTTACCAGTTTTTAAAAGTAACTGCAGGCGGTTGCAGAATCGACCTGAGGTGAAGTCTGCAGCAGACGTTAGGGTCCATTAGAAACCCAAAGTGATAAGCTGGTAGCCGTCTGCCTGCACTCGCTGGAAATGCTAATGTGTGCTAAGAAACATGAGGCTGGGAGGTCCAGACGTACCTGAGAACTCCCACTTCATTCTTGAAGGCCTGAAGTTGCTGAGGTGTGGGAGCGGTGACGTTCAACATCTTGACCGCCACGTCGCCTGAGAGCAGCGACACACAAACATCACAATAAACTCCTGATCTACGGTGCTCATAACCATCAAGTTGAACAGTCGCGTCAGTGACGTGATATCTGACATCCAGCCCGTCCTCCCCAGACCGCCTCTATAAGGTGAGCCAGGCACAGCAACGTGTGCTGTACCTGAGCACTCACATTAGTCACATGAAGTGGAGTTTGGGGCTGAACATCCACAGGTACCGTATGGATTGACTGCCCAGAGTGAATGCACCCCAAATCTTGTCGTCCACGAAGACAAGGTCAGTCAACATCTGTTTGCCAACAAAGACCCTTAAGTTGCCAGTTTCCACAACTCGACCCAGCACTCCATGCAAGCACTGAACAGTGTCAGAACAAGAACACGTCCCTGAGGAACACCAGTAAAAACTGAGAGTCTCTGCCTCCATTCTGCACAGCAATCACAGTGCCCGTGTGCAGACGGGCTGCGACGTCCAGTAGCTTCTTGGGGATTCTACGTCTTCTGACTTCTCAGGATGTCTCAAAGGTCAGTGCAATCAACTGAATCAAACTCTTTGAAGAAAAAAAAAAAATCAACATTAGCTGCAAACACATACTCATGCTGGACTTCGGTGAGTACTTCCAGGGTGAGAATGCAATCGACGGTCGATTTTTTAGGCATGAAGTCAGACTGTTCCGGTCACGGAGCAGCACGCAGCTGGAACTGAATCCTAGTAAGACCAATCCTTGTAAACATTTCTCTCAGCACAGTCTGGTACCTCTTTAGTTGTTGCAATGCATGAGATCACACTTTCTTTTCCAGAGTGGGACAACAAGTCCTTTTTTTCAGTCCACAGGGATGATATGTACGTCCCAGACTGAAACAAAGACTGCTCGTGATGTCAAGGGAAGAGCATGTCCACCCCCTGCAGGAGCTCAGATCAGACACACAGAGCTGTGGAGCTCTCCTCAGACGTGTTCCATAGTTGACTGGAGACTCAGCCGCAACAACCTTGAGAAACTGTGACTCAAGGCACGTTTCCATTATGGAGTTCTGGCACCACTTGGCTCAGTTCAGTTCAGTTCAACTCTACTCAGTTCTGGTTCCTTTACAGCAGAGAACCTCCTCAACCTGAGCAGGGTCACCAGGGCACGGCTATGCCCAACTGCTGTGACATCAATTTATACGCAACACAAACACATGAACACCAGAGGGCGCCGTGTGCTTGCTGCTCTGTGGGTTTTTAAGAGACGGCTGCAGGCGGCGAGACAAACCACGCCTGGAAAGTACAGCAGACTTTGGGAAGTCACATGAGAACATGAAGCCGAAGATGCGAGGATAAGAGACGGCGCATAAGGGTAAGCTAACTGTAGCTATCACTAGCTTCCTTGGTTGCTCGTAAATAATACGTCCAGTGCACAATGTTGTAATGACTGCAGGCGGTCACGATATTAAAACTGTGCCTGTCAACATAAAGCATTAATTTTAATTAATTACAGCACAGATAACGCCGTCAGTTTTTTTTTTTTGATGTCAGTGACTTGGTCTGTAAATAAAGACTCCTTTTTGAGAGCAATAACTGGCTTAGATGTCAATACTTTTCATACCAAAGTAACTTGCTTTCATAACTTATTGCTAAATCACAAATGTGGGAGTTTGTGCGTGAATGGGGCACACCTGCAACAGCAGCAGTAGTTGCGCCTGTGGTGGCAGAGATATACGAGAGGGTTTGATGCCTTACTTGCTGTCAAATAGTTACATATTAATTGTGAGTGTGTGCTAGTTGTGGTGATCTTGTTAAAGTTGTGTCAATAAATGACAGAGGAATTCCATTCTGCACCATAAGTGTAAACTGTACCTACGAGGATGATGTTTTATGTTGGCAAGTTCCTTTCAGGAGGATTTTGTGCCGCCTACGGTGACAGATCTAAGACATGTAAAAGTTGAGTCCGTGACACTAAGATGATCCCGTCATTTTCAGACAGACCTCTTACAGTCGAGCCAACGCAATGTACGTGGGTGATATGACATCAAAAACAGAAACAGACTCACCGTGCCACTTTCCCTTGAAAACTGTTCCGAAGGATCCAGAGCCTATCCTCTGGCCCAGAGTGATCTGACCCTCTGGGATTTCCCAGTCGTCACTGGAGTCTCTTCTTCCCAGGGTTTTCTGGTCCAGACCCGGTATCAGTTAGTATATTCAGAGGCAGCAGACAGTACCAACACGTGTGTGTGTGTGTGTGTGTGTGTGTGTGTGTGAGAACCACTCACCATCTTACTTCGATCCTCAGATGAGGACGACGATTTGCGCTCCCTCTGTTGGCACGGTGACTTCTGTGGAACCTTTACATTCGTCAGGGAGCCCGGCAAGGAGGCGGGCGGCGTGGCCGACAGCCCTGTGATGGATCCTTGCAAAGAGCGAAGGCAGACAGAAACAGAGCAGTGAGGCAGACAGACAGAAGAAGTTGACTAGGCAGGAGACAGTACCTGTCCTCCAGAGGACAGTGAGGCACAGCCGTGTTTTGTTTGGTGAGACCATACACCACATGCAGAGGGGAGGCGAGGTGGTCAATGGGTTACTTTCCTAACATGACTAAATCCATCCACTACTTCTGTCACAAAGGTTCTCACAACGGCAGCGTGGATGTGTACCAAGGGCACTTTTAGGTACTTCTTCCACCAATCAGGTCATCCTGGTTTATCTGTTGAGTAAATGGAGTAAATTCATTTTTTCCCTCAAAATTCTACTTACAACACCCCATAATAACAACATGAAAAAGTTTTTTTATTTTGCAAATTTATTAAAAATAAACTAAGAAGTCACATGTCAATAAGTATTCACAGTCTTTGCGCAATACTTTGTTTACTTTGACAGCAATTCCAGCCTCAAGTCTTCTTGAATATGATACCACAAGCTTGGTGCACCTATCTTTGGGCAGTTTGGTCCATTCCTCTTTGCAGCACCTCTCAAGCTCCATCAGGTTGGATGGGGAGCGTGCACAGACATTTTCAGATCTCTCCAGAGATGTTCAATCGGATTCAGGTCTGTGCTCTGGCTGGGCCACTCAAGGACATTCACAGAGTTGTCCTGAAGCCACTCCTTTGATATCTTGGCTGTGTGAGTGGCTACTGAGGAGTGGCTTCCATCTGGCCACTCTACCATACAGGCCTGATTGGTGGATTGGTGCAGAGATGGTTGTCCTTCTGGAACAGGGGTGCCCAAGTTCGGTCCTCGAGATCTACCTTCCTGACACTCTTAGTTGTCTCCCTGTTCCAACACACCTGAATCCAATAAAAGGTTCATTAAAAGCCTGCTAACAAGTCTTTCATTGGATTCAGATGTGTTGGAACAGGGGGACAACTAAGAGTGTCAGGAAGGTAGATCTCGAGGACCGAACTTGGGCACCCCTGTCCCGGAAGGTTGTCCTCTCTCCACAGAGGAATGCTGGAGCTCTGACAGAGTGACCATCAGGTTCTTGGTCACCTCCCTGACTAAGGTCCTTCTCCCCTGATCGCTCAGTTTAGACGGGCGTCCAGCTTTAGGAAGAGTCCTGGTGGATTTGAACTTCTTCTGTTTACAGATGATGGAGGCCACTGTGCTCTTTGGGACCTTCAAAGCAACAGAAATGTTTCTGTAGCCTTCCCCAGATTTGTGCCTCCAGACAATCCTGTCTCAGAGGTCTACAGACAATTCCTTTGACTTCAGGCTTGGTTTGTGCTCTGACTGTCAACTGTGGGACCTTATATGTAGACAGGTGTGTGTCTTTCCAACTCCAATCAAGCTGTAGAAACATCTCAAGGATGATCAGTGGAAACAGGAGGCACCTGAACTCAACTTTCAGCTTCATTGGCAAAGGCCGTGAATACTTATAGACGTGTGATTTCTTAGTTTTTTTTTTTTTTTTTAATGAATTAGCAAAAAAAAAAAAAAAAAAAAAACTTTTTCACATTGTCATTATGGAGTGTTGCGGGTAGAATTTTGTGGAGAAAAATGAATTTCATCCACTTTGGAATAAGACTAACATAAAATGTGGACAAAGCGAAGCACTGTGAAAACTTTCCGGATGCACAGTACTTCAATACGACTCAAGCAATTTAAATTTTGACCCCTGCTGCTGTCATACGCATAAGCTACAGTATACTGAGGCTGGATTATAGGTGTTATTTAGTTGTCCTTAGGTAGTGCGGATTATTTCAAAAGTGGGTTTTGCCTCGTCCCTCAAGGGTCCATCCTTGGTCTCGTCTTCCGTTTACATGATCCCATGAAATAAAATTTTCCAGAAATCAATATTTCATACCACTTATCTATCTCACTTTAAAGCACTTTGATCCTTCTCCTTTGCATTTCCTCAAGGAACACAGGGCCATCGACCTAAGCCTGCTTAAACCTTGTCCAAAATGTTGCTGCCCAGATGCTGATTGGGTCTCAACAAAACAGCTCTTCCTGCACTGCACGGGCTGCCAGTGTGGTCCAGAATTCAATTCAAAGCACCATTTCCATCTCGGACTGCTTCGAGGGTCACATTCGCATGGTCCCGTCTCAGAGGGCCGCGTGGTCCCGGTGTCGCAGTCTGAACGGTCCATCCCTAAAAATTGGTCCTCCCTGTGTTGACTGTGCATGCGTCATTTCGGAGCTCAGCAGCTCGTGTGAGATGGAGTCTCTTCATCCAAAGTGATCAAATGGATTAATGGGATTATTGACCATCAGATGATAAAGGTAAAACCTCTTAAATCATTCTGAAGTCAGTTTTAAGCAGAAACAAGGCGATACTCTGTGACACTTTCAAATGGCTGCAGCTCGTGCTGCTGTGGCGCTCTGATGGCTTCCTTCGTCTTTTGTGATGAAATAATGCTGAATTTATGTGGAAATTATTGTTGTCCAAAAGCTTCAGATGTCTGTTGCTGAGACAGACGATGACTGGAGGCAGTTTGAAGCAGAAATGAGGTGATAATCAGTGAAAAGCAGCTAATGACACATGCACAATGAAGGCAGGGGGACCAATTTTTAGGGGGGACCATTCAGTCAGCGACACCGGCTCAGAGAGTCGTGTGCAGTTCAAGCCTGAAGCGCACAGCATCGTGTCAAGGCGCGGTTAATTTTCGTTCCAGCCTCTGTGTTATCAGATTAATGCTTGTAAACGCTGGTGGAGAGTCAATACCTACTTAAAGTGTAGGTGACACTACAGGGGTCGAAATACATTTTTTAACCTACTTGCACTGGTGCTAGTAACAAAAAAATTACTTGTACCAAAAAAAAGTTACTTGCACAACCAAAAGTCAGTCTTACATCAACCTTAAAACTCCTCCTCTGATGTGTCAGACTCTTCCTCTCTGGAGGAATGAAGCGATTTTGAGCGATTGGTGCGTTTGTGGCGCGATATCGCGTCGTGTTGCCTTCCTCCCCAAGTTGAAAAATCTGAACTTTTTCAACTTGTCGCGCCGCGATGACCAATCAGGGACTGGATATGTAGTGACGTGGAGATGTCTGGAGTTTATACTTGATGTGGACATGAGCAGCAGCAGCGGCAGACAATTTTTTTTCCCACGTGTGCGCACGCAAATGAATCGTCCGTGATGATTATTTTATCAACTGCACAGATGTATACTAAAACAAATGGTGACTGGTTTATAACACAATGATGACAGAGTTTGAGGGGAGAGAGAGCAAGGAACCGCAGCGGCACCCAGTTTGGAGCTTTGGAGCTCCTGCAGCTCCAGTTATTTGCTGCAGCTCCTGCAGCTCCAGTTATTTGCTGCAGCTCCTGCAGCTCCAGTTATTTGCTGCAGCTCCTGCAGCTCCAGTTATTTGCTGCAGCTCCTGCAGCAAATAATGAAACTCCCTGAATTGGGAACATCTCATGAGGATGTTGTGAACCCAGGGATGGCGCCGCTGGCAACTTGTGTCAGCTTTCCACAACAAACAGAGCACAGCAACTCGCTCCATGTGTGAGAGTCATAAAACGCAGGGAAGACAAAGACAACACACTGGAAATTGTTTTTTCCTTATTTATTCCTTTACTGGTTCATTCTACTGCTGCTTATAGTTGATAAAACTTGGATAAAGTTACTTGCACCAGTGCAAGTGCAGTATAAAATTACGTGCACCACTTGAATAATACGTGCACAAACTAGCACATGCACGTACTAATTCGACCCCTGCACTATACGTCATGTTTTTTTTTTTTTTGAGTATTTAAGACTAAAATTAAACAACAGTTTGAAATGTATCCTTTCCTGGTGCACAGTTACTGAAGAGATACTAAAAACGCACTTAAAACCAGGAACCTCCGGGCGAGTCCCACATTGGAGAAAAAGGAGGAAGTGATCACAGCGAACAATTATCTTAATAGTTCCATTAATTGATGGATTAATTTATGGATTTTTACAGGTGACTGACAGCCCCGTTTCCACCGAGTGGTTCGGGCCACTGCTGCACTGTATTTTCAGTGTCAGAATACTTTTGATTGGCAGGTGGAACACTGATATTGACGAGCACGCACGCACAGTGTCTGCGGCTTCTGCACTCAACATGGAGGCAAAACTGAGTATTTTCACATTATTTTATTTTATTGTTTTGTGGATCATGGGATAATTTCATCGTGAGACATTATGAGCAGATGAGGAGCTGCGAGTCTTTCAACCTGCTGCGCAAAGCAGCTCGCAGTGGAACAATAAGAGGCTTCGTCCTCAGCAGAGACTTGATCCATCAGCCGCAATCAACCGATTACAGCCGGCATGGTAACCTGGCACAAAACTTGTGACAAATGGACTTTTCTTCAACCAGGACAGAAGGTCAGGGGTGGGCAATCATGTGCCATAAAGGGCCAAGACACTGTGTTTATGTTCAGGGGAGAAGCTCATGAGTAAACCACCTGCTGAGGTGATTGGTTGCAAGGAAAACCTGCATTGTCTCGGCCCTTGTTGCCCACCCATGAATTAAATTATTTTCAGATGTCATTTTGTAAAGGTGGATAAGTTTTCAGATGATGTCATTAAAATGGACAGTAAGACTATATTATTTACTCCTTGTGAATGGTTTTAATATTTAATAATAGCATGTTTACCACGGTACTAATGTACCACAGCCTCACCTCTACGTGAAACAAAGATGGGAAAGAGAACTAGACATGGAAATAACATGGGACATGTGGTTGAGCGCCTGGAAAACAAAGGCATCCTCCACAAACTCAAAGACTTGGAGGGACTTTTGCTGGAAGAACCTGATGTGATTCTTCCTCACCCCTAAACAGAAATCAAAAGAAAGCGGCACCCAGTACAATTGCTGGAGGGAATGTGGAGAGGTCATGGCTGATTACACATACACACATATTCTGGTCCTGCCCCATTATCCAGGTGTTCTGGGGTAAAGCGACAAGAATTACATCAAAGGTACGCGGTTTTAATATTTGCATGACTTTTACAAGTCCTTATCTTGGAATCATCCCTGAGGGTATTAATGTGAATTATGTTACCCTCTAAGATTTTGTTGGCTGCAAGTATGAAGACAATCACAGACAACATGCCGTACCACAGCCTGATTTCTTAACATTGTGAAGCAGCTACATACTGCAGAACAAATGACCTACTCCATAAAACTCCAAAAAGACCAAGGAGAAAAACCATGGAGAAAATGGTGTGTAGATCTGTCTACTGAAACAGATCAACATAAAGATACTTCTGGCATTTTATTTGTTACCCCCCCCCCTTTTTTCCCCTAATTTGTCCTTATTTAATGTAGCCCTTCTTTTTGTCATTCTGAATCCTGTTAATGATGGAAATAAGTTTTTTTTTGTTATGAAAATGTTCCTTGAAAATGTGATGAATAAAAGTAAAAAAAAAAAGCTGATATTTTCAGTCCCTCGTTGTCATTTTTCAGATTTGAAATGTATGTACCCGTTTCAAAGAAAAAAAAAAAAAAAATCCACACTTCCTCATCACTTTTTCCTGATGTCAAGGATAGTAAGACAAACTTAAAAAAAACTTTTTTTAATCAGTCCACTGTGACCACAGAGCTGGAGGTAAAAAGCTGATCATCTCCTGCAAGCTGAAATCACCCACATTATTTATTTATTTATTAATCATCATTCTGTGTTCTGAACTCTGCCGACATTGTCACTGTGGTCAGACTGAAGGTTTTCCTCCAAGGTTTCTTCTCCCTCATTGTGATCTAAATTAGGCTCAAAACCATTAGTTTGTGTCCTCCACAGCTTCTTCAGACTGGACGTGACAAGAAAAAACGAATAGTCTGAAAACAGCTCGACCTCCCCCGTGTTTACGGCTGATCGCATTCCAGTGATGACGTATCAACAATGTGTCTGCGGCTGAGGGTTGAAACAGAGTGCAGGCTTCAGACAGCTGCAGTTTGTCCTGCACACTTATTATCCACTTTTATTGCTCAGGATTTCTTAAAATGTCAACATTTCATCATTTTTAGTGATTATTTGTGCACATTTTTTTGGTGTCACCTACACTTTAAACATTCATATTTCATGTTTATATTTTTTGGAAAAGGTTTGACACAAGGTGTGCTGGACGGCCCTACCAGCTGACACACACACACACACACACACACACACACAATGTGCCGTGGCCCTGGGATAAGTGCAGTAACCAGGGACTGTCTGCTTATAAAACTTTTTCAGCGTCATGTCAAATAATCATTTACAGTTTTAATATCGAACATCTGCCCCCCCCCCCCAAAAAAATACGTTTTTTAGTTTTCTTTGCTAAAATTACCATTTTAAAAATGCGGCCTTCAGATTCAAGGTGAAGTGTGTCAACTGTGAGTGGATTCATTTTTAAACGTGCACATTCATGCAGCAGTTATCTGAGCGGTGCAATGACGGGGCCGAGGGCGGCCACACGAGGGCGCCACACACCCCCAAGAGTGATGGAGTGAAGCCGGCAGCATGCACACAAAGACATGGTGGATGTGTGAGGAGTGAGCACGAACACACACACAAACACACACACACCTCTATCTACCTCGGTAAACAGCTTCAGGCTCAAAATCAAAGACTATGTCATTGGGGTAGGAGTATAGGAGGGGGCTCGAGGTCCGTGTTCGATGCTTCCTCAAGCAGCGGGCGGGGTGGCTCGGGGGGGCTGCGGGGCAAAGAGAGACAGACAGACATCACTGCTTCTCAGCCTGCCGGCACACTGACCGTCATCTGCAGCCTCCACAGCCACGCGGACAAGCCAATGCACCGCAACAACCACCGGAAGAGCGTTCACAGAGAGATGGGACCCGGTCCCGACTGTCCGACGGGAATGGACGCTCTGCAGGTCCACTCCAGGTCTCGAAATTTGTGACCACTAAGAATTAGAAACTTAAACCGGGAAATTTTGATGGCATTTTGCTTCCTCTGAGAAAGAAAGTGACGTTGAGATTTTGTTACAGGTTCCACTAAAAATAACAACGCGGCTTTAAACGGACATTCTTTACCGTCGCCTTTATTTTAACAGCGCAGCGTCATGTTAACTGCTGTGCAAACAAACCCGACGTCCTCAGGAAACAGTCACATGTAAACCCACACCACTGTAGCAGAGGCAGGCTGAGCCCCGCCTTTGGCCCGATGACAGCTGGGATTGGCTCCAGCCGAGCGCACGCCACCCCCAACTGGGCTAAATGGGTGGAGACAATAAATGAGTGAAAACAAATTTTTCAAGGTTTTACACGTCACCTTTTGAAGAAAATTCTGTTCAAACGTTGGAAATACACTTCCTCATGAAGTCGGAACGCAGCACTTTACTGAAATATTTGACTTGGACTTTCTCAACAATGTAATGTGATTTAGCAGCAGATATCTTCTGCAATACGTCACTGAAGAGCACGTTCAAATGTCTGGCTTTAAAGCAGGGCTGCACAATTTGATGGAAAAAATTATTTCACATTGGGATTATTGTGGGAAATATTAAAATATGTATGTCAATAATCTGAGCTAAAGTTAAAACATTTCAAGACATTTCTGTCAAAAATGTCGTGTCAGTCTGAAATGATGTTTATAGCAGCAGAATGTGAAAACAAATACTTTATGTGTGTGTTATTGTTATTTACATTAATTATTCAGATCCTCGTCTTCTGTACAGTTTGTACCTGTTCAATCAAGGCCGTTCATTTTGTCACGTGATAATTTCACACAGACCACAGTGGAAATACTTCTTATCGGCGTTTCACTGTGTTATCGGCGTTTCATTGATACCTCTGTATGTTTATATTGATGTTGCAGAATAAACTCAATCAAAAACAATATTTTATTTACATTTTAATGTCGTCTGCAGGAGGGCGTATGTGTGCGTGTACGTGAAAACAGTGGAAGTTAGCTCTGACCGCGTGTGATGCGCGTGCACGCTGTGGTCCGTGTGATGTCTGTCAGTGACTCTAGACGTGTTATCAGGTTACAAAAACAGTGTTTTCAGTTTCAGAAGTGTTTATTTCTCACTCGCCTTCACATCATATCTGAGAAACGAGTTTATAAACACAGAAACGCAGCGGATTAGCAACAGAGACGACACGGTGTCTCTCTACTCTGATTGGCTGTCACCCTGTCCTTCCCAGAATCCTCACACAAGTCATGTTTACCAATAGATGACCCCCCCCAACAAATTGTATGATTCACGAGAGCCTCATTTTCAGGTCAGAAAACCCAGAAGAATCACAGCCCTGGAAACTGGAGAGTGTGAGGTGGAGGCAGGAGACAGTGTATACAGACAACATCAGACTGATGACTTCAAAGGTGAAGAAGAGGAAGAGAGTGAGAGCTTAAGGAAGGATCAGATGGAGGAAGACTGTTGTGTGAAGTTCAGTGAGCAGATGACAGAAGCACTGGATGGAGGGGAAGCAGTTTTGGACAACTGGGAAAGTGTTGCAGATGTGGTGAAGAAGACAGACGGGAAGGTACTGGGTGAGACATCTGGTCAGTGGAAGGAAGACAAGGAGACTTGGTGGTGGATCCAAGATGTCAAAGATTGGAGAAAACGTTTTGGGATAGTCGGAGAGATGAAGAAAGTAGACAGGAGTATTAGGAGATGTGTAAGGCAAACAGGGAGAAGTACATGAACTTAAACATGAAGAAAGGAGAAAAGGACCTCACAGACCAGGCATGGGGACTGAACTTTCAGAACTGGACTCGAGCTGTACTTAAGTCTCACAGTGTCTTGAGACCTGACTTGCAACTCAACCTCAAAGATTTGAGACTTGACCTTGAGGTTCGAGTTTCGTGAACAGTATCAGCGGGTGGTGCCTCTGCAGGCAGATGGAGCCCAGATTCTAAAACAACTGCACATATAGTACAGTAAGATCTTTATCACGTCTGTCCGCTGCAGCAGAAACTCGGTATCTGAGGTGTCAGATCTGTTTTAAGTGTCAATATTGTAAAGCCATAAAATGCTTGAAGCGTCGGCTCAGTTCTGTGATGCTACAAATTCTGAGCATCAGATTTCCAGTCAAAGCACAGCTGGAACTCTACTGTTTACAACATGAATTTATTTATACATGATAACCACCGCAGCTGATTCTGGGAGCAGAGATGATAACAACAACAACTAGACCTGCCAGAAGGTATACATGGGGTCTGAGCCCATACGTGCACCACCTCCCGCACCCCCACGGGCACCCACAAGGACCACATGACTCATAGCGATGCAGCTGTAAGATGTGGGCCTGACCCACAGAGCCACGTGGGCAACGGTGTTGTCACACCAACTTTTGCCTTCAAGAAGCATGAAGTTATGGGAAAGACTAGTAGAAGCTAGGCTTTGAAAACAGGTGAAGATCTGTGAGCAGCAATATGGTTTCATGCTGAGAAAGAGCACTACAGATGCAATGTTTGCTCTGAGAATACTGTTGGAAAAGTACAGAGAAGGACAGAAAGAGTTACATTGTGTGTTTGTGGACTTAGAAAACGCTTATGACAGGGAGCCAAGAGAAGAGTTGTGGTATTATATGAGGACGTCTGGAGTGGCAGAAGTATGTGAGGATAGTGCAGGACATGTGCAAGGACAGTGTGACAGCATGGAGATGTGCAGTAGGAATAAGAGACTCATTCAAGGTGGAGGTGGGATTACACCAAGGATCAGCTCTGAGTCCTTTCTTGTTTGCAGTGGTGATGGACAGGTTGACAGATGAGATCAGACAGGAGTCCCCATGGACTATGATGTTTGCAGATGACATTGTGATCTGTTGTGAGAGTAGAGAGCAGGTTGAGTCGAGCCTGGAGAGGTGGAGATATGCTTTGGAGAGAAGGGCAATGAAAGTTCATAAAAGCAAGACTGAGTACATGTGCATGAATGAGAGGGAGCCCAGATGAGTGTGGACGTGTGCAGAGGAGGGACACAGGGTATATAGGGAGAAGGATGCTGAGGATGGAGCCATCAGGCAGGAGGAGGCCAAAGAGGTTTATGGAATGCCATAGGTATTAAAGGCACTGCGCTGCGGTGGTTTGAATCATATTTGTCTAATAGATTACAATTTGTTCATGTAAATGGGGAATCTTCTTCACAGACTAAAGTTAATTATGGAGTTCCACAAGGTTCTGTGCTAGGACCAATTTTATTCACTTTATACATGCTTCCCTTAGGCAGTATTATTAGATGGTATTGCTTAAATTTTCATTGTTACGCAGATGATACCCAGCTTTATCTATCCATGAAGCCAGAGGACACACACCAATTAGCTAAACTGCAGGATTGTCTTACAGACATAAAGACATGGATGACCTCTAATTTCCTGCTTTTAAACTCAGATAAAACTGAAGTTATTGTACTTGGCCCCACAAATCTTAGAAACATGGTGTCTAACCAGATCCTTACTCTGGATGGCATTACCCTGACCTCTAGTAATACTGTGAGAAATCTTGGAGTCATTTTTGATCAGGATATGTCATTCAAAGCGCATATTAAGCAAATATGTAGGACTGCTTTTTTGCATTTACGCAATATCTCTAAAATCAGAAAGGTCTTGTCTCAGAGTGATGCTGAAAAACTAATTCATGCATTTATTTCCTCTAGGCTGGACTATTGTAATTCATTATTATCAGGTTGTCCTAAAAGTTCCCTAAAAAGCCTTCAGTTAATTCAAAATGCTGCAGCTAGAGTACTGACAGGGACTAGAAGGAGAGAGCATATCTCACCCATATTGGCCTCTCTTCATTGGCTTCCTGTTAATTCTAGAATAGAATTTAAAATTCTTCTTCTTACTTATAAGGTTTTGAATAATCAGGTCCCATCTTATCTTAGGGACCTCGTAGTACCATATCACCCCAATAGAGCGCTTCGCTCTCAGACTGCAGGTTACTTGTAGTTCCTAGGGTTTGTAAGAGTAGAATGGGAGGCAGAGCCTTCAGCTTTCAGGCTCCTCTCCTGTGGAACCAGCTCCCAATTCAGATCAGGGAGACAGACACCCTCTCTACTTTTAAGATTAGGCTTAAAACTTTCCTTTTTGCTAAAGCTTATAGTTAGGGCTGGATCAGGTGACCCTGAACCATCCCTTAGTTATGCTGCTATAGACGTAGACTGCTGGGGGGTTCCCATGATGCACTGAGTGTTTCTTTCTCTTTTTGCTCTGTATGTACCACTCTGCATTTAATCATTAGTGATCGATCTCTGCTCCCCTCCACAGCATGTCTTTTTCCTGGTTCTCTCCCTCAGCCCCAACCAGTCCCAGCAGAAGACTGCCCCTCCCTGAGCCTGGTTCTGCTGGAGGTTTCTTCCTGTTAAAAGGG
This sequence comes from Thalassophryne amazonica, assembly GCF_902500255.1. Classification (NCBI taxonomy): domain Eukaryota; kingdom Metazoa; phylum Chordata; class Actinopteri; order Batrachoidiformes; family Batrachoididae; genus Thalassophryne; species Thalassophryne amazonica. The sequence continues at coordinate 36,932,583 of NC_047124.1, read as the reverse complement.
AGTTTTTCCTTCCCACTGTAGCCAAGTGCTTGCTCACAGGGGGTCGTTTTGACCGTTGGGGTTTTACATAATTATTGTATGGCCTTGCCTTACAATATAAAGCGCCTTGGGGCAACTGTTTGTTGTGATTTGGCGCTATATAAAAAAATTGATTGATTGATTGATTGATGTGCTGAGGGAGGACATGCACGTGGTTGGTGAAACAGAGGAAGATACAGAGGACAGGGTGAGATGGAGACAACTTATCTGCTGTGGCGCCCCCTAATGGGAGCAGCCAAAAGAAGATGACACTGTTTGCATAAACACAGAATAATACTACCCAGTAATCTCTCACGCAGGGTGGAGGTTTATATATTGGTTCTTTGTCCATGTTTGACACAGAAATAACTCCATCTTCATGCGCACCGTGGAAGTTTCAGTGCTCAGTAAAACGGGGCCTCAGAACATGTGTTTATTTCCCATAACGGACCTCTGCATCAGCCACAAACGGGACAACCTTTGCAGCAGGAAACACGGCGTGCGTCTCCTGCACACCATGAAGTGTGTTCTGGGTTTCTCCTGAAATCTGTTTCTGCTTTACGGTGATCAGGCTTGACTGTGGCGTGTTATCAGGCTGTGAGCACCCAGATGTGAAGTCATGAACTGCTGCTCTGCACATGGATGTTTGATTTATTAATGGTGAGTCCAAGTTAGCAGCAGATTAAAGACACCAGGAGACCCTGGAACCAACATGTGTGCGGACCCTTAAAACCCCACTGTAACCACAGAACGTCAGGAAACAGGTTGGAGTTCGAGTCCGACCGATAGACCAGTTGGCTGATAATATGGACTGAGCCTTTCACAAACATATGTGTGTGTCCAGCAGGGGGCGCACTGAAATGGAGCCTCTAACTGTTCAATATTAAATAAATAAATAAAAGACATTATGAAATAAAGTGCTCATATAGAGTTACATAATATCACCATGAAATTCTGAAGTAATAAAAAACATTTTTAAAATTTTAGTCATTTTAAAATATTTTGCATTATGCTTTAAAAACTACATATTATTATGAAATATAATTTCATCTTTCTATTTCCACCAGTATTGATTTCAAAATGTCATTTACTTAAAGTCAACCTTTTCCCCATCATGCTCTTTTATCTGTCAATCGTGCTGGTGGGAGGGGCCTACATGCTGATTGGCCGGTCCTTGAACATCAACTACTTTTCCCTGATTTTCTGCTCAGAGATGTTTGTTTACATCATGAAGGTGAATCAACACTGTTCAGAGTGGACAAGTTCCAGACCCGGTGTGTCCAGCGTCCACGGTTAATATGAAAATAAAACTTTGATTATAGACGTCACAGTTGTAAGAGGCTAGTGCACGACTGAACACCACTTTAAGATAACGTTAGCTTAGCCTTTAGCAGTAGGCTGCATTTGCTTATGCTAACGGACTGCTAAACTGAACAAACTGAATCTGTCTCAAAGTTTTCCACACCAATATGTGGTCAGCTGTGGTTTTATGGAACAGAACAAATGCCAACCTGTGGAGGTGTGGACGCCAAAAAGCCCACGCCCCAAAACTCAGCCTTCACCAACACCTGAAGAACAAAAAAACATCAGCATTTACAACCGCACACGACTGTGCTATTAAAATGGTGCAGCCCCAGTTTAAAGCATGTTGGTAGCATGTTTGTTTAAGAGGTAGGTGAGGTCCTGACTGGTAGGGTGCAGACATGACAGCAGGACGAGTAAATCCAACACACACAAAACAAGAGTACGCAGACACGGAATGGGAGGAAACAATGAAGTCAAAAGTCTGGAACATCATCCTTACCTCCATCCGACCTCTGTAGGCCATGGTCTCGAATCAGGTCCTAGATGGAAGAAAAGTAAAGTGCAGTGTTAGAGAGCGTGACCCTGGCGGCATCAGGAGGTACATCACAGAGTCGGTGCTTCAGAGGCACGCTGACACGAAGCTCATGGCGCTTCATTTAAAACACGCCACAGTGAAAACCGGAGCGAACTTTGGTCTTTGTGGTTCTGCAGTTTCCAAAATGTGATGAAATTTTAAATGACATATGACAGACCTCTACTGGAAATACTCCATGACCCACAGCTGATGCATGAGGCACACAGACCCCACCCCCCAGACTTCAGCATCATGTGAACCAAAAGTTTACAAAAGTGTGATTTTGTGTGACTTGTTTTTCAAGTGATAAATGTGTTAACTTTGATGCAGTTGCAGTAAAATCACAGTCAGATTGAAATAAATGCAGCTGCACACTCACAAAAAAAACAAAACAAAAAACAGCCTAGCAGAGAGACTGTAGCTCCCGCTGCAGCTGCGCGCTCATGCAGCCCGTTACAGCCTCATGCTCTGCTACAGACAATGAGCTCGGCACACTTCTGGATCCAACCACAGAAAGAACCTGCTTTAACGTTAACAGAATTGAGGACAAAGTGCCCTGTGCAGCTGAGATCCCAGCATGTTTCTACTGAAATGTGCAGCCAACTCTTGTTTTAGAGATTCACTAATGATGCTTGCTGTACAATCATTACATCCTGACAAAAGAACAGTTCAAGGTCATCATTAAAAGCTCAAAATTACCTCGACATCATGACCCTGATGAGTGTATGTCAACTTCTGACCATAACTGGACAACGTGTCAGATGTTCTTAAAGTCAGTCCATAAATGAAATCCCATCCAGCAGTTCTTATATCGTGCACCAGAGGGAGCTGCACACTTACATCAATGTTGACTGGCTCAATGGTGTTGATGTGGACATTGGGGGCAGAGGAGGAACGGTCACGTTGGCCAAACTGGTTACGGTGGTCCTCCTCGCTGGGCCGTAAACCCGGCGGGATGGGTATGGACTTCGATGGAGACACAGTAGCGTGACACAGCAACCTGAAAACACAACACAGGTGAGTACATCGCACAGGTCGTTCTGCCAGTCAGACATCAAGTCTGGAATGCTTCATTCACCACACCACAGAACCACCCCAGGTACCCCAGGTCCAGGTCCCGAGTGGCATTCAGTCAGACAGACAACCTGGTCAAAGTCATCATCTGTCTGCCTCAGCCAGGTGAAACGTAGGCACACCTGAAGCCTTTTCTCTGTTGTAATAGAGCTGTCTGCTGCTGATCTGTCATCCATATGGACCACCCTCATGGCTCGCGTGTGCACCATGGATTACTTGCAAAGTTTACATTAGTGTGATTTTATATCATGGTGGTTTGCTTTTAGAATGATAACTGCATTAATTGTGTTGACAGTGCAGTAAAAATCGCACTGTGAGTGGAGCGGCTGCATTTGCACGTTGCTCAGTCGTCAGTGCAGCCGCCTCACGTCTACGTCACCTTTTTCATGTTGATTTCCTCCAAAGCCGCCCTGTGAGTCCACAGTGTGCACCCTGTTGACCAACAGATCAAAACGGACCAAATCTGATAAGAAAAAAGACTTTTTTAGTCAGTCAGTCAAACGTGACTCACTGCTTCTCACTTCGTCTGCCATGTGCAGTGAGCGTCCACCGTTTGCTGCTGCTTCACTTTAAATATGCAATAAATAAATCTTGCTATGCTCTGTCTGTTGGCTTCCCTGCTAAGCAGTAAAATATAATGATTACAGTTGGCAAATTATAAAACCATCTGCTGAAGATAATCCCGCTTGAGAGACTCACATATATTCTTCACGACAACACTGATGGACTTTTGGACATTTGGCAAGTGGTTTTAAACAAAACAAATCTCACACAAACTGAAATGCCCTCTGACTTGTGTGTATTTCTGTGATTTTGGACTTGTGGTGGACCTAATTGTCATAGTACTATACAATGTATATTATATTCAATTTTATTTTACTTTGCAATTTTATTTTGTCTCTGCTGAGTATTGGTTTGTTTTTAAGTTTTTTCTTGTAAAAAAAAAAAAAAAAAAGAATGGGGGGGGGGGGGGGGATTTAACGTATGCAATATGTGAATGTAACACACATTACAGTCCCAAATAAAAAGATTTATCTGAAGCTAAAATGTCATACATCATTATTCTTGCCACATGGATCAGCCAATCCTTGCAAAATTCTATGAAGAAATGCAGGACAAATAGATTGACTAATTCATGTTAGGAAGCTATTTTCTGATTAAAATTAGAAACATGGTGCACACAAATATATGCCAGAGGTCATAAATGACCCCACTCGGTCATGTTAGGGTTAATGGTCCAACTTAAGACAGTTTTACAGACAGCAACAACAAGAGCAATTACAGATTTCTGACATCCGCCAATCCACATCACCTCCAAAATTTAATGGAGTATGTGTGAAAATTTCGTCAAAATCTGTGAAGTAGTTTTTACATAATCCCGCTAACAGACAGACGGACAAACAAACGCAGGTGATTTCATTATATCCTTGGCGGACATAATAATAATAATATGAGATTTACTGACATTGTCATTACACGAGTGCAACAACACTGAAATTACATTTACACTCCAATTACCTCAGACAAGATACAGCAATTTATCCACAGTTACTTGTTTACCATAATAATGGCACACATTAGAATTAAAGACAACACATATACATTTGACATTGTTTATGTGCACTAAGAACAACCCCAGGTTTCTTTTCAGCACTGTAGCCAGGCTGACAAAGAGTCAGAGCTCTATTGAGCTGAGTATTCCATTAACTTTAACTAGTAATGACTTCATGACTTTCTTTGCTAACAAAATTTTGACTATTAGAGAAAAAATTACTCATAACCATCCCAAAGACGTATCGTTATCTTTGGCTGCTTTCAGTGATGCCGGTATTTGGTTAGACTCTTTCTCTCCGATTGTTCTGTCTGAGTTATTTTCATTAGTTACTTCATCCAAACCATCAACATGCTTATTAGACCCCATTCCTACCAGGCTGCTCAAGGAAGTCCTACCATTATTTAATGCTTCGATCTTAAATATGATCAATCTATCTTTATTAGTTGGTTATGTACCACAGGCCTTTAAGGTGGCAGTAATTAAACCATTACTTAAAAAGCCATCACTTGACTAGCTAATTATAGGCCAATCTCCAACCTTCCTTTTCTCTCAAAAATTCTTGAAAGGGTAGTTGTAAAACAGCTAACTGATCATCTGCAGAGGAATGGTCTATTTGAAGAGTTTCAGTCAGGTTTTAGAATTCATCATAGTACAGAAACAGCATTAGTGAAGGTTACAAATGATCTTCTTATGGCTTCGGACAGTGGACTTATCTCTGTGCTTGTTCTGTTGGACCTCAGTGCTGCTTTTGATACTGTTGACCATAAAATTTTATTACAGAGATTAGAGCATGTCATAGGTATTAAAGGCACTGCGCTGCGGTGGTTTGAATCATATTTGTCTAATAGATTACAGTTTGTTCATGTAAATGGGGAATCTTCTTCACAGACTAAAGTTAATTATGGAGTTCCACAAGGGTCTGTGCTAGGACCAATTTTATTCACTTTATACATGCTTCCCTTGGGCAGTATTATTAGACGGTATTGCTTAAATTTTCATTGTTACGCAGATGATACCCAGCTTTATCTATCCATGAAGCCAGAGGATACGCACCAATTAGCTAAACTGCAGGATTGTCTTACAGACATAAAGACATGGATGACCTCTAATTTCCTGCTTTTAAACTCAGATAAAACTGAAGTTATTGTACTTGGCCCCACAAATCTTAGAAGCATGGTGTCTAACCAGATCGTTACTCTGGATGGCATTTCCCTGATCTCTAGTAATACTGTGAGAAATCTTGGAGTTATTTTTGATCAGGATATGTCATTCAAAGCGCATATTAAACAAATATGTAGGACTGCCTTTTTGCATTTACGCAATATCTCTAAAATCAGAAAGGTCTTGTCTCAGAGTGATGCTGAAAAACTAATTCATGCATTTGTTTCCTCTAGGCTGGACTATTGTAATTCATTATTATCAGGTTGTCCTAAAAGTTCCCTAAAAAGCCTTCAGTTGGTTCAGAATGCTGCAGCTAGAGTACTGACGGGGACTAGCAGGAGAGAGCATATCTCACCCGTGTTGGCCTCCCTTCATTGGCTTCCTGTTAATGCTAGAATAGAATTTAAAATTCTTCTTCTTACTTATAAGGTTTTGAATAATCAGATCCCATCTTATCTTAGGGACCTCGTAGTACCATATTACCCCATTAGAGCGCTTCGCTCTCAGACTGCGGGCTTACTTGTAGTTCCTAGGGTTTGTAAGAGTAGAATGGGAGGCAGAGCCTTCAGCTTTCAGGCTCCTCTCCTGTGGAACCAGCTCCCAATTCAGATCAGGGAGACAGATACCCTCTCTACTTTTAAGATTAGGCTTAAAACTTTCCTTTTCGCTAAGGCTTATAGTTAGGGCTGGATCGGGTGACCCTGGACCATCCCTTGGTTATGTTGCTTTAGACATAGACTGTGTTTCATAATTATTGTATGGCCTTGCCTTGCAATGTGGAGCGCCTTGGGGCAACTGTTTGTTGTGATTTGGCGCTATACAAGAAAAAAGTTGATTGATTGATTGATAAACTTGAAGCAGTCCATCATCCGAATTGAGGCAAAGTGGGTGAAGGCTGCAGCAGGAGGGGCCCGCGCCGCCCAGCTTGGGGGGGGGGGGGTCGAAGGCTGCAGCAGTAAAAACCACGCTGCCTTCAATGTGGCAGGGAGGAAGCCAGGGTGAGGGGAGTGGAGAGACACAGGGGTGGGGTGGGGGGGTAATAGGGATGGAGGGAGGGAGACGTGACGTGTGCAGATGAGTTAAATTTCTGTCAGTTTCTGTCTGTGTGTGCGTAAAGTCTGACGTTGCAGGCTGGGGGGGTAGATAGATGAGAAGGGGGAGCCAAATTCCTTCACCAAGGCTGTAGATCCTTTTGGGGGAAGAGCATGGCATTTGATCTTCAGGAGCCGATAAGGCTGCCATGTTGATGTTAGGCTGAGAGATACAGAATTCCATTTACTGCACCTCTGACTGCCTAGAGTCCAAATTTATGAAGAATATTCTCCGGTCCTCAGCAGCACATTCCTTTGCAATGCAGTGTATATTCTCCAAGATTGTATCCATTTTGCATTTGAGTTCAAGAGTTAACGCAGTCTGAGATTACACAGCATTGCCCAACTCAGTCATGACGGACAGATGAGGGGACGAGATTCTGGAAGCAGCCTTCTTGCTAATATTCCTGTGGGTCAGGCCAGTGCACAAACCAATCAGCACCAAACCTCCCACCATAAAGCGAATAAAGATAAATCTTCAATGTCTTCCACAGAGAGTGGAGCCATGCATGTCAGACCCCAAGGATCCTCCGTGGACACCTCAGATCAAAGACATGCAGGTGAGTGGCTGGAAAACATCTCAGAGCAACTGCCTTGCAAAGGAAGATGCTGGAGACCAGGGAATACTCAGAAATTGGATTTGGTCAGTCAGAGGAGCCATAAAAGGAATTTCTGTGTTTCTCTGCTTAATGCCTGGTTTACATGGGAGGATTTTAAAATGATCTGTAGGTTTCCAAAACCTGAGAGACCACACACGCAAAGAGGAAAAAATAAAAAAATCCTAGATCTAACAGGTTTAGTCATACAGCGTGTGGTGTTCAGCCACACATGAACAGATTTCACACATGAACATTCCCAGGTCAGACAGGAAATCTCTGGAGATTAAATGTGACTTCAGAATAAAGAAACGGAGATACTTTGTGGACTATTTAAAACAGAGAGAAAAAACAATACAAAAAGAAAAAGAAAAGGCGTTCTTTAAAGGAGTGGAGACAGCGCGACCACTGGACTGTCTGGTAAGTCAGAACAGCTGTTTTGATTTTATTTTCCGGTCTGTGCATCCGTCACCTCGCTTTCTGATTGGCTGCACATCACATTCAGCAGGCTGCATGCTCGTTTGAGGTCGAAGCTGCGACATCGGGCCAAGACAATCCATCCATCCATTTTCTTCCGCTTCATCTGGAGTCGGGTCGCAGGGGCAGCAGCTCAAACAAAGCCGCCCAGACCTCCCGATCCACACACACCTCCCCCAGCTCCTCCGGGGGAACCCCAAGGCGTTCCCAAGCCAGCCGAGAGACGTAGTCCCTCCAGCGTGTCTTGGGTCTCCCCGGGGCCTCCTCCCAATGGGACGTGCCCGGAACGCCTCTCCAGCGAGGTGTCCAGGGGGCATCCGGAAAAGATGTCTGAGCCACCTCAGCTGGATCCTTTCGACATGGAGGAGCAGCGGCTGCACTCTGAGCTCCTCCCGAGTGACCGAGCTCCTCACCCTATCTCTAAGGGAGCGCCCAGCCACCTTGCGGAGGAAACCCATCTCGGCCGCTTGTACTCGCGATCTCGTTCTTTTGGTCATGAGCCAAATCTCATGACCATAGGTGAGGATCGGAACGTAGATTGATCAGTAAATCGAGAGCTTCGCCCCCCTACTCAGCTCTCTCTTCACCACGACGGTCCGATACAGCGACCGCATCACTGCAGACGTTGCACCCGTCTGTCGATCTCATGCTCCATCTGTCCCTCACTCGTGAACAAGACCCCAAGATACTTAAACTCCTCCACTTGAGGCAAGGATACTCCACCAACCTGAAGAGGGAAAAGCACCTTTTTCCTGTCGAGAACCATGGCCTCGGATTTGGAGGTGCTGATTTTCATCCCGGATGCTTAACACTCAGCTGCAAACCACCCCAGTGCGTGCTGAAGGTCCTGATTTGACGAAGCCAACAGTACCACATCGTCCGCAAACAGCAGAGATGAGATTCTGTGGTTCCCAAACCGGACTCCCTCTACACCCTGGCTGCGCCTAGAAATTCTGTCCATAAAAATAATGAACAGAACCGGTGACAAAGGGCAGCCCTGGCAGAGGCCAACGTGTACTGGAAACAGGTTTGACTTACTACCAGCAATGCGAACCAAACTCCTGCTGTGGTCGTACAGGGACTGGACAGCCCTTAGCAAAGGACCCCATACTCCCAGAGCACCCCCCACAGGGTGCCTCAAGGGACATGGTTGAGTGTCTTCTCCAGATCCACAAAGCACATGTGGACTGGTTGGACAAACTCCCATGAACCATAGAGCACCCAATGGAGGGTGCTCGAGGGTTCATGGGAGTTTGAGCTTCGTGGAGGGGCCAAGACGATCCAACATGTTGAATATCCCCGATTTGCAATTGGAGCGCTCCTGACGTCCTTACGAGCAGATCAGAGCGCTCTGAACACACCACACATGGCAGGAACATCTGATAAGATTATCTTTAGCGTCATCAGGATTGTCGGGGCATCCTTAAGATTGCCGGAAGGGTAAGATCGGGTCTGATATCGGCCTAATTATCTTGCCATGTGAACCAGACTTAACCCTAAACATGGCAGGCTTATCAGCCATCGAAGGTCAAAACGCCCAGTTTGTTTTCCTCCAGAAGAATTTCTACAGCCTTGGTGACCCATTCGGCTCCCCCTCTTATCTCTCTGGTTCCCCTACAGTTGTTGTCAAGGCAATTCCAGACATTATGCACACACGGATAGTAACTGATATAAACTCACACTCATACTGCCTCAATTCTGATGACAGACCATTTCAAAATTTAGCATACATAAACAATCAAATGTATATGTGCGGTGTTTTAATTCTGATGTGTGCCATTATTACGTTCAACTAGTAATAATGGTGGTTTAATTGCTGTATTTTTTTGTCTGAGGTAACTGGGTGTGATATGAAATGCCCTTTTAGAGATCAATAAAGTTGTTTGAATCTTGAATCTTTGAAGTGGGTGTGTCCGCAGACTGCGTGCTGTGTGGCTGCTGCAGTGAGGACTGAAGGTGGAGGACTCACCCTGTGGACTCGGACGGGGGCAGTGACGGGCAGGCTTCGGACACGGGGGTGGTTCCCTCTGAAGAGACCTCCTCCTGGGTGAGCGGGTGATGCTCAAAGAACTTGGACACCAGCAACAAGCTGCATTAGAATAAGAACTAACAGGATTAATAAATGGAACAGGTTTGACTGTGTTGAATGGTCTTCAAAGTAAAGGTCAAACAAGGTCAACGCCCACTGGAACTGAAACTGACCTTTGCCACAGTATCTGCTGTTTTTTTTTTTTACCCCAGAACATCCAAACTATGCCTTTTTGGAATCTTTATGATCAGATATATAATGTGGTGTTGTTTTCAAAATGATGGGAGCATTTTTTTTTTTTTTTTGACCCCTGTGTGACCCTATCGAGCTACAGTTGCCACCCCCAATGGCCACCATAGATTATTGTGTAGATCCTGGTACACTGAGGCTGGACATTTCAGTTCTTCCCCTGCAGGCAGTACTGAAAACCTGCTTAGTCCATGGACTATGAAATCTGTCAAAATATTGTGTAGTTTCTATGACTTAATACGACTCTGACCCTGTGACTAGACATGGGCTGATAACGGTTTCACGGTATACCGCGGTATGAAAAAGCCACAGTATCAGAACCAATAAAATTTTCCGTTATACCGTCTGTACGGTATGAGCGGGTTATGAGAATTCTTGACAGGCAGAGCGGAGGTGGCCGCTGCCGCCCTTCCCCCTGGTGCGCACCTCTGTCTCTGTTTACAAACAGGCAGCTAACGCTAGCTAGCTCTGCATCATGACTGAAGGAGGCGAAGCCTGCACTAAACTTTTCCCTCCGTCTAAAAGGACCAAGTTGGCTTTTTATTTTTATTTTCTGCAGAATAACCCTTTCAAGCCAAAAATGGTGGCAACAAAGCACCGTAGCTGTGGCCTGTGTCGGACGATTCAAGATACCCGCAAAGGATTACATGGAAGGAGTAAACTTTATCCCATCTTTGAACCACTGAGAAGTAAAAGCGGTGGACTCGAGTCATGCTTGTGGTCGACCAAATTTCTCCCACAAACATGTCAAGAAGGACAAATACATCTATTCCATGCACTTTGTTGGTGAAGCTGGGACAAGTATTGAGCATTCAGAGTTCCAGACGTTATTCCAGCCATGTTTCTCCTTAAGCAAGTTAAGTCATGTTTCCCATGGGGCAGATGATACATGCTGGTATTTTCTCTAAAGGTATCAGTGGTATTGTGCTTGTAGCGGTAGACATTGTGTCAATTAGTGCGCCTTAATCACACGGGCTTCATATGCAAATAGCCACAATGTTGTTAAAGCACATTTTAAAGCTATACATAATACCGTGAAACCGCGGTATTTTTGCCCACAGTCATCATACTGTCCAAATCTCATACCGGCCCATGCTCTCACTTTCTTCTGGTGGGTAGTGACAATAATGACAGACCAGAGGACACGTCTGAGCCAAGCGGAAACCTGAGCCCGCGAGAAATGAGGTCGACGCAAAAGTGCAGTACCATGACTGGCCACTTGAGGCCATCTCCAAGACAGAGTACTTTGTTTACAGTCGGGTAAAAAACGGTTTTAGTCTTTCAACAGTTTTGTCCTCCATGACAAGTGGACGGTGGGGGGAGCTGTAGTAATATCTTAGTTTAAGACATTTTAAGAAAGTTCTGTATAATTGGGCGCGTGGTCACTTTGCGTGACAGCTGCTGAACGTGGGCGTCTCGGTGTCTGGTCAATGCGTCTGGTCATGGAGACCGTGTCTGCCTGTTACAAGTATTTTAAGACAAACACCTGGAATAATCTGTCTTCTTGTTGTGGACAAACATCCTCACGGATCAGGCGTCTCTGTTGCAGGAGACACACTGAGTCAAACTGTCGCTGGATTTAATGTTTTAGCAGCTTTTGGTAGCTTTACCCGTTACATCCGCTTAAGGGGTGATAACTGAAAAAATAACTGGCTCATAACTTTTAATGTCCACAACAAAGTAAAGCGTTAGGAGGAGAACCACCGTGCAGTCCCCAAAATATGATTTAATAAACACCCAAACCCAGGTTAGGCGGGTTGAACTCAGGCGTCACCCAGGCTCTGCCCCTTTATGTTCTTATGACCCTGGGTCATATTTAGTATGTTTGCAATGTATAAGTGTGTTTACCCTCCCCACCTGCGGAGGTGCTATTCACCTTATATGCTAAGTTTCCCTTCCCAGGTGAGCTTGTTACACGTGGCCCCAGCTGATTGGTCCAGCAATGGAGGTGTCAGCTTTAAAGGGAAGGCTGAAAGCAATGCCTCGTGCTCCGCCTTCTCCCTGCACCCAACCTCAACACTGAACTTTTGTAACCCCTGCCCCACCTTTTCTCAAAATATAAACATTTAAATAATCCTGAAGGTGTGAAATATTCAGACCACAGTGTACAGTGTCAGATTAGTGCCAAAAGCACTGGTGTGATAAAACATGCATTCAGGCATATTCCATGATTTCACACAGCACAGTGCCCGAATTCAGCCAAGGGTTTCTGACCTGGACGAACCTCTGCCCAGACGCCCTTGTCTTCTTCGTTTCAGCAGACTCCTGTCCTTCTGAGAGGAGGGCTGTCAATCAAATCTCGCTCTTCAGAAACGACCAATCACAGCAGAGCCAGTACCGACCCTGGCTGCCTCCCCCATAGTGCCAAAGTTTCGAGTGATACAGCAGAAGTCCACATGGAGGGAGCGGGCTGATTCCTGAGTGGTTGTTTGGCGCACTGGTCACATATTCCTCCGCGCTCACAGCACCTTTTCCTCTGAGTGCATGCGCAGAGAGAATGTGCGCGCCGTTAATATCTACACGTGTGAAAGAATATCATAGTGTACACCCCCAATGCATGTTTTACCGTACAAGTGCTTCTGGCACTAATCTGACACCGTAACACTGAGTCTGTGTTTAAGGTCCCCGTTGAAGACAACGTTACGGCTTTCAGGTGGACTCGACTTACTCCAGCTGGTCGTAGTTGACACACATAAGAGGAACCTCAGTGCTGCAGCGCTGGTGGAACTTGTAGCCACACGTCTGACAGCGGAAACCCTGGAACAGCAGCTTTCTGCAGAAGTCACAGAAGGCCAGGGTGAAGAAGGTCTTCCTCACCTGTCCAACAGACAAACGCAATCAGGATCAAGGACACGCGTGTGCACACACGCACACACACACACACACACACACACACACACACACACACACACACACACACACACACACACACACACACCGCTGTGGCCGTCATGGGTTGTTCCTGATCTGCTCAGGTGCTTTCATCCCCATGTCGCTGTCTCACAGGATGACCACGTCCATCATGGCCGGCCTCTCCTGCTCCTTACACGCCGTCCGTGCCATCAGCGCCATCTTTCTCGGCTGCCTTCAGTGTCGAGTCTCATTTGGACTTGGGCACATTCACTTTCCCAGATGTCAGTCGACCTGTTTCCACTGCAGGAACCCGTGGGCCATTTTAGGGGGCCGACATGTTTCTGTGCGTCTCTATCACATTAAACACTCATAAAATGTGGATTTTCTGGACCAGGAAAGTCCCTGCTGCAGGATTCATACTTTTTGAAGGGCTCTGAAATACCACAGAAGGGGCTCGGTGCAACTTGGTCAAACTCATGCCCAGAACAGTTTTCTCTCCCCAACAAGTGGTGTTTGTGTAAGTAAGAAGCGAGTGGGTGACAGATGAGGTCCAGCAAGGATAAAAAAGAATGTACATCAGCAGACCTGGACACTCGCAGAATCACACGTCATGAAAAGCTCCTGAGAAAAAAGAGCAAAGTTGAACCAGGACTTCAAGCACCTGAACCACCACAGCCGGATCAACGTCCTCACCTGCTTTTAATTTAGTCTAAATCTGGTCTCAAATGTCCTCAGTTGTAGTCATTCACACACCATTTAGATCTAGTCATGTTTTAGTTGACTAAAAGTCTGTTAATTTCAGTCTAGTTTTAGTCAAAAGAGAACTGAATGCATTTCAGTCTCCCTTCAGTTGAGACAGTCTCATCTTTGATAAACAAATCAATTCAATTTCTTCTGATTACTATTTCAGTCAATATTACGGCTGGGTATCAATTCAAATTTCAAGAATCAATTCAATTCAGATTCTTAAGATTCAGAATTGATTATTGATTTGGGTTAGTGTTATTAAAACCAGTTTTTGAGCTGTTACCCGATTGTCTAGTTATGCAACATATTAATATTATAAATTTGGCCCTCAAAATGCACGGCACGCTGAAAAGTTCTGCAGCTGGAGAACACAGCTATGGGAAAAGTTCTCCTGCAGCTGGAGAACACAGCTATGGGAAAAGTTCTCCTGCAGCAGGAGAACACAGCTATGGGAAAAGTTCTCCCACAGTACAGGCCAGAGAACCTTCGTGCACAGTTATGAGGAAGGAAAGAAAGAAAAAAAACTACTGTGTGAAATATAAATAACAATTCTCTTTTCTTGCAACAGACTCCCTGTCATCGTGATCGACATCTTTAAATGGCTTTGACGGAGGCTGATGAATAAATTGTGGACACGCTGCTTCTAAATCAGATCCAGAGGATCATTTCTCTAATCAATGTTTAAGTTTTCCCATTACACACCCTCAGAAACGCAATGTCCCAACTGCAGCGTCATTTTCTCAGGCACACTGTTATAACGCTGGCGAGAAGTATTTTTTAATTGATCTTTGGATGTATGAATCAATCAGCAGGAATTAAAATGAGAATCAATTTAAAATCTGCAAATCGATCTTTTCAACCCAGCACTAGTCAATATAGTGTTTCACACACAAAATACACTTGATGAATAATTGAAGGTTTGTGGTGTTTTTTCCTGATATTTTAAATCTGCGAGGCTTCCCACCAGATGAACTTTGACATTTGGTTTTCTAGTCAGTCTCATGATATTTTAAATGTGAGCAGATAAAGACTTTTGTTCGAAAAGATCTGTTTGTTCCATGTAGTTTTGTGTTACAGCCACAAGCTGGCAGCAGTAGTACAGCAAACGCTGTCTGCCTGTGGCAACGTTCTGGAGCACTTTTATTTCTTGCAAAACATTTGAGTCTCATCTTTTTCTTCAACTGTAATGCAGGTTAACATCGTCTTCATCTGTCTCAGAACAATGGTGCCGCCTCGTCATCGGATCATCTTAGCCGTGAGAAAAACAGTCGCTGACGAATACATTTTGTCTCATCTGATGAAATCAACACTACACCACAACAGCAGCTCAGACTGCAGAACTTACGGAATACTGCGCCACGGCTGTCCATGTGTCAGGAACGCAGGGATAAAAACCTGCTGCGAAGTCCGGAGTTACTTAAACAAGTTTACATCAGCGAGCAAACTAGTATGAAACCAAACAAAACTAGCTTAAATTAATCCTTTGTTTGTTTCCTTCTGAACAGCATGTTAGTGATGGATGCTAACAATAGCTAGCAAGAAGACCTTTATGTTGACTGCATCTAATGTTAAAGTTTGACGTTGACGTCTTGCCAACATTACGTGCTAGCTGTCACTGCGAGCCTGGTGAGAAGAGCAAAGAGTTCCTGTCAGGACACTGTCCCTCCTTATGTGTGCTATGTGCTGGACAGTCCTGGGGACGTGTCTGATGTTACAGACTTGGACTTCTCTGGACAGTAAGTCCCTTCATCTTCTCCCTTCTTTTGCTCAGGGCCGCCACACTGTTCACAACGTTTACCATCACATGGAGAATGTTCAGGGCCGGTGTCACAGACTCAGCACTCTCCTGGACTCGGCACTCCCTCTGCCGTCACTGCACATGCGGCAAGCAGCAGCGCAAGCAGCGATTAACAGATTATTGCATTGTTTCTGCTTAAATCTGACTTTGGAATGATTTAAGAGGTTTTATGGTGTCATCTGATGGTTAATTATCACATTATTCCCTTTGAATGCTTTGGGTGCTTTGAGAGTCAGACTCAAAGAGTCAGACTCAGACGTGCTGCTGTGGCGCTCTGATTGCTGTTTTATTCTGAAATAATGCTGAATTTATGTGGAAATGACTGTTGTACAAAAGCTTGAGATATCTGTCACTGAAACAGATGATGACTGGAGGCAGTGTGAAGCAGAAACGAGGTGATAATCAGTGAACCGCAGCTGACACTCTGAAATGACGCATGCGCAGTGAGGGCAGGGGGAGTGCTGAGCTCCTCACAGCAGCCTTGAACTGGGAACCTTCCGTGTGGATCTGATTCCATAATCTCAGTCTCCGCTGCATTCTGCAAACCAAACCTTCCCAGCTATGCCACATTCCCGTTCTTCAGAACACCGTGGTCCGCTCTGAAACAGGAGTCTCTTCTGAGGTCCATCCAAACCTTAAACCACAATTATCATCGACACAAAACTCACATGAAGCATTTCAAAAATAATCAAATATTGTCGGGTAATTTCAACTTTAAAATCAAAAGACTTTTTATGGTTTTATTTACTTCTCAAGGCCCTGTGGCAGTGCCACCACAGTCCACTAGGGGGCTGCAGTGCACAGTGTGGGGAGCACTCGCTCCACCTGTCAGTGGTATATCCCACAGAGGAGTGATGACTGACTGTTGGCTTGGATTTTGGTCCGACCCCGCCAGTGTGCAACAACATGCTGTGTGTGACGGTTGATCCTGGCCGGCGCTGCTGGGCACAGACGACGCTTTAAAGAGACTGACTGGGTGTTAAAACGGGGACCACAGGGACCCTGGTTCCTGCGACGGTGCCGTGGCTCAGCAGCTGCAGCAGAGGCTGCCGCTCCCGGCTCCTTCAATACCGCAACCTTAAATGGTGGAAACATTCACAGACCAACAGGAAATCCAGACTCGAGCCATCAGCAAGACAACACGTCAACAAGTCACACTGCATATCGTCACTTGGACAAGGAGAAAATGACCTTTGACCTGTACAGCTGGTGTACGTGGATGAAAGGACACGTCTTCAATGTTACGACGCTGATGTTATAGTACTCACAAAGTTGTGTGTGGTCAGCGGCACATTCTCCAAGACTTCCACATGCAGTTCCTCTCCTGTCAGCCAGGAGATGTCTGTGTCCCAGCCAATGGGCTTCTTCTCCCTTAAAAAAATAAAATAAAATAAAACTAGGACTGCAAGCAGTCATATACGGGCCCTCGTTCCACGCGACCGCCTACCCAGGGCAGTGTGTTCTCTTGTGACCAGATGTGGGCATGTGCGTACAGGGGCAACCACTCATCCCACAGTTCAAATAACAAGCAAATCACACAACGAGTTTTTGAGCATGTGAAGAGGCAGAAATTTCAATTTCAAAAGTGAGAAGAATAATAATAATAAACTAGGACTGCAAGCAGTCATATACGGGCCCTCGTTCCGCGCAACCGCCTACCCAGGCCAGTGGGTGCCCTTGTGACCACATGTGGGCATGTGCATGCAGGGGCAACCACTCATCACACAGTTAAAATTTTAAACAAATCACACAATGCATCAAGGAGTTATGACATGTTGATTGTTCATCCACTAGGGGGCGCTCAGTGTACAAACAGAGGGGCTGGGTGTGTTCAGGGGCCAACCGTCATCATACATGTGAAGTTTCAAGTCAATCAGGCAAAGCATGAAGGAGTTATCATGACTTGATGTTCCATGGCAAAGGGTCAAAATGGCGGCACCATAGCGGCCACACCCTTCGACATACAGAAAAGCTTTCGATAACTTTTGGTCAGTATCATCTGTGGGTGATCTGTAAGAAATTTGAAGTGCATTGGACAAAATCCCTAGGAGGAGTTCGTTCAAATACAACGTGGAAATCACGCCAAAATGAGAAGAAAATGCAAAATGGCCAACTTCCTGTTTGGAGTAGACTCTTGGTGCAAGAGACTTTTTTGTATGTCTATGCAAGTCACACATGTACCAATTTTCATCTCCCTACTCCAAAAAAAACCCTATGGGGAGGGGGTTTGGAAAGTTTCAAGGGGGCGCTATTGAGGCACTTTGCCCCGCCCACGGGCGATGCCCCTATGAATTGTAAGAGGTTGTCGTGCTCGACCTGTGTTTCAATTTTCATGATGATATGACAAAATTAAAGCCGTCAAAAGGAAGAACGTAATTTCATGGCGAATGGGCAATATTCGGCACGCCGCCACATGGATGCCGTTACTCGTAACTTCACGGCGATCATCGCTTATGTTCACCAAGTTGTTCTGCATGTTTTAGAAGTGGAAGGAAGTTGATGGGGTTAAATATGTGACTTCAGTACCTGTTTAAGTATAATGTTCATATGGCGAAGGGTCAAAATGGCGGCACCATAGCGGCCACACCCTTCGACATACAGAAAAGCTTTCGATAACTTTTGGTCAGTATCATCTGTGGGTGATCTGTAAGAAATTTGAAGTGCATTGGACAAAATCCCTAGGAGGAGTTCGTTCAAATACAACATGTGGAAATCACGCCAAAATGAGAAGAAAATTCAAAATGGCCGACTTCCTGTTTGGAGTAGACCCATGGTGCAAGAGACTTTTTTGTACGTCTATGCAAGTCACACATGTGTACCAATTTTCATCTCCCTACTCCAAAAAAACCCCTATGGGGAGGGGGTTTTGAAAGTTTCAAGGGGGCGCTACTGAGGCATTTTGCCCCGCCCATGGGCGACGCCCCTATGAATTGTAAGAGGTTGTCGTGCTCGACCTGTGTTTCAAGTTTCATGATGATATGACAAAATTAAAGCCGTCAAAAGGAAGAACGTAATTTCATGGCGAATGGGCAATATTCGGTACGCCGCCACACGGACGCCGTTACTCATAACTTCACGGCGTTCATCGCCTACATTCACCAATTTGTTCTGCATGTTTTAAAAGTGGAATGAAGTTGATTGGGTTAAGTATGTGACATACATAACATAGGACATTTCCCGCCACCACCGGGGGGCGCTATGGCGCAGGTGGGAACTTAAGATATGTAGACGTTCAGGGCGGAGCCCTCATGTCCAGCAAGTTTGAAGGATCTATGATGAAGTATGTGGGCGTGACAGCCGTTCGAAGTGAAATGGCGTGCTCCGAAAAGCTCGCCAAGGTTTGACGACCCCTAGCAGCCACGCCTTTTGACTTAATTAGAATCTTTTGATAACTTTTGATCACCATTGTGTTGTGATGATTTTGACCAAATTTGAAGTCGATCAGATGAAATCCCTAGGACGAGTTTGTTCAAATGTAAGTAGTGGAAATGGCCAAAAATGGCAAAAATTTGCTCAAAATCGAAACTTAAAATCAAAATGGCCGACTTCCTGCCGATATTTCACCATGACAGTAAGAGACTTTCGTGCGCCCTGGCATGGTAAATATGTGTACCGAATTTCGTGAGGCTACGACAAAAAAAGCCCAATGCGGAGGGGTTTTTGAAAATTTCTAGGGGGCGCTATTTTGCGATTTTTCTGCGACCATGTGCGAGGCCCCAAAAATATCGAATTTCGGATCCGGCCGGACGACTTTGGAAAGTTTGGTGAGTTTTTGAGCATGGGAAGAGGCCGAAATTTCGATTTCAAGAGTGAGAATAATAATAATAAACAGCGCAATTACAATAGGGTCCTCGTAGGACGTTGCCTACTCGGGCCCTAATAATAATAATAAATATTAATAATAATAATAATGAACAGCGCAATTACAATAGGGTCCTCGTAGGACGTTGCCTACTCGGGCCCTAATAATAATAATACATTTTAATAATAATAATAATGAACAGCGCAATTACAATAAGGTCCTCGTAGGACGTTGCCTACTTGGGCCCTAATAATAATAATAATAAATATTAATAATAATAATAATGAACAGCGCAATTACAATAGGGTCCTCGTAGGACGTTGCCTACTCGGGCCCTAATAATAATAATAAATAATAATAATAAACAGCGCAATTACAATAGGGTCCTTGTAGGACGTTGCCTACTCGGGCCCTAATAATAATAATAAATAATAATAATAAACAGCGCAATTACAATAGGGTCCTCGTAGGACGTTGCCTACTCGGGCCCTAATAATAATAATAAATATTAATAATAATAATAATGAACAGCGCAATTACAATAGGGTCCTCGTAGGACGTTGCCTACTCGGGCCCTAATAATAATAATAAATTTTAATAATAATAATAATGAACAGCGCAATTACAATAAGGTCCTCGTAGGACGTTGCCTACTTGGGCCCTAATAATAATAATAATAAATATTAATAATAATAATAATGAACAGCGCAATTACAATAGGGTCCTCGTAGGACGTTGCCTACTCGGGCCCTAATAATAATAATAAATATTAATAATAATAATAATGAACAGCGCAATTACAATAGGGTCCTCGTAGGACGTTGCCTACTCGGGCCCTAATAATAATAATAAATTTTAATAATAATAATAATGAACAGCGCAATTACAATAAGGTCCTCGTAGGACGTTGCCTACTTGGGCCCTAATAATAATAATAATAAATATTAATAATAATAATAATGAACAGCGCAATTACAATAGGGTCCTCGTAGGACGTTGCCTACTCGGGCCCTAATAATAATAATAAATAATAATAATAAACAGCGCAATTACAATAGGGTCCTTGTAGGACGTTGCCTACTCGGGCCCTAATAATAATAATAAATAATAATAATAAACAGCGCAATTACAATAGGGTCCTCGTAGGACGTTGCCTACTCGGGCCCTAATAATAATAATAAATATTAATAATAATAATAATAATGAACAGCGCAATTACAATAGGGTCCTCGTAGGACGCTGCCTACTCGGGCCCTAATAATAATAATAAATAATAATAATAATAGTAATAATAAACAGCGCAATTACAATAGGGTCCTCGTAGGACGTTGCCTACTCGGGCCCTAATAATAATAATAGTAATAATGAACAGCGCAATTACAATAAGGTCCTCGTAGGACGTTGCCTACTCGGGCCCTAATAATAATAATAAATATTAATAATAATAATAATGAACAGCGCAATTACAATAAGGTCCTCGTAGGACGTTGCCTACTCGGGCCCTAATAATAATAATAAATATTGATAATAATAATAATGAACAGCGCAATTACAATAGGGTCCTCGTAGGACGTTGCCTACTCGGGCCCTAATAATAATAATAAATATTAATAATAATAATAATGAACAGCGCAATTACAATAAGGTCCTCGTAGGACGTTGCCTACTTCGGCCCTAATAATAATAATAATAAATATTAATAATAATAATAATGAACAACGCAATTACAATAGGGTCCTCGTAGGACGTTGCCTACTCGGGCCCTAATAATAATAATAAATAATAATAATAAACAGCGCAATTACAATAGGGTCCTTGTAGGACGTTGCCTACTCGGGCCCTAATAATAATAATAAATAATAATAATAAACAGCGCAATTACAATAGGGTCCTCGTAGGACGTTGCCTACTCGGGCCCTAATAATAATAATAAATATTAATAATAATAATAATAATGAACAGCGCAATTACAATAGGGTCCTCGTAGGACGTTGCCTACTCGGGCCCTAATAATAATAATAAATATTAATAATAGTAATAATAAACAGCGCAATTACAATAGGGTCCTCGTAGGACGTTGCCTACTCGGGCCCTAATAAAAAGTCAATCAAAGAACAGCTCCGCCCACACACCCCTCTGAACTCTGCAAACTCCTTCACAGCAATGACCATTTCCTGGCTCCTGACTGGCTGTAGTGCAGCGGATAACTGAAAAAAAAATGCTTTAAATGGTGATGCAAGCACCAAATTTGGCACACATACTCCTTAGACATTACTCTTTTAAAAATGCCGGGTACCCACGTGAACTTTCAATAGGCGGCCAAGAAGGTGTCAGTTGAAGTATTACACAGGGTTAAAAATTGAAAAATGCTCCAATCATATTGAAAGGTATTCCATATTTGTCTGATCATAAAGATTCCAAAAAGGTACAGTTTGGACTATCTGTGAATGAATGTTAATTTTAATGAAGGCATTAAAATATGATCTTAAAAATCAAAATTGGGAAGAAGTTTATGTCAGTGATGTTAATGTAGCATATAACTCATTTATGAAAATATTGATGAAATCATATAATAAAAACTGTAAATTAATAGAAATTAGTAAGAAAAGAGTAAATAAACCATGGCTGACAAAGGGAATAAAAAATGCTTGTGCAAAGAAAAACTATTTATACAGGTGCTTTTTAAAAATGCAAACAAAGGAAACAGAACACAGATACAAAAAATATAAAAATAAACTATTGACAATAATTAGGAAACAAAAAAAGATTATTATAGTGAACAATTAAATAAGAGTAAAGATAATATGAGGGCAACATGGGGAATTATAAAAAGTGTGATTGAAAGTGATGGAGCGAAAGCAACTTTTCCAAATTACTTTGTCAAAGAAAATAAAGAGATATATGACATAAAAGACGTTGCAAATGGGTTTAATGATTATTTTTCAAATGTAGGATCAAGTCTGGTGGGAAATAAACCAATAGTAGAAGATACATTACATACAGTTGTAAATACGTCAACAGTATTTTCCTGGACAATGTGGAAAAAGATGAAATAAGAAATATTGTAAAAAACTGTGTAAGCAAAAGATCAACTGACCATGAAGATTTAGACATGATGACTGTAAAAAGTATAATAGAAACTGTTACTGAACCATTTACTTATATTTGCAATCTGTCTCTGTCAACAGGGATTTTTCCAGATGAAATGAAAATTGCCAAGGTAGTCCCATTATATAAAAATGGAGACAAACATAAATTCTCCTAATTACAGGCCAGTATCATTGCTTCCACAGTTTTCTAAAATTATGGAAAAAGTTTTTGTGACAAGGTTGGATAAATTCACTGAGAAACATCATATTTTAAATAATGCTCAGTATGGATTCAGAACAAAACATTCGACAGCTATGGCAATTATGGAATTAATAGAGAAAATATCAACAACAATAGAAAATAAGGATTATTTTGTAAGTATTTTTATTGACTTGAAAAAAGCTTTTGATGTTATTGACCACTCAAGATTGCTCCACAAGTTACAACAATATGGAATAAGAGGTATTGCACATCAGTGGGTAAAAAGCTACTTAGAAAACAGTTTGTTCAGATAAATAATATCAAATCAGAATTGTGTAATATTGCTTATGGAGTACCACAAGGATCAGTACTTGGACCCAAACTGTTTATTTTGTATATCAATGATTTTGTGAATGTATCTAATGTGCTTGGTAGCATTTTATTTGCTGATGATACAATGCTGTTTTACTCTGGATCAGATATACAGGAAGTAGCACAAGTGATAAAAACAGAATTGGAAAAGGTTAAGCATTGGTTTGATATAAACAGACTGTCACTAAATATTAATAAGACAAATTTCATATTGTTTAATGACAGAGCAAAAAAAAAAAAACGTGTCATTACAAATAGATGGAATGGATATACAAAGGGTAAAAGAAATGAAATTTTTAGGAGTCATAATTGATGAAGATCTTACATGGAAGTCACACATAAATTACATAAAAGGAAAAATAGCGAAAGCCATTGCTGTTTTGCATAAAGTAAAATATTCATTAAATAGTTATGGTTTATTGACATTGTACAATTCATTGATTTTCCCATATTTAACTTATTGTGTAGAAATCTGGGGATCAACATATACAACCTATATACAACCTTTGTTTATTCTGCAGAAAAGGGCTTTAAGGGTGATTAGCAACAGTGGTTTTAGAGATCCATCTAATCCATTGTTCATTAAGTACAGGGTACTTAAATTTCGTGATTTGGTCGATTTGAAAATATTACAAACAATGTACCAAGCAAATAAAAATACTTTACCAACAAACATTCAAAATATGTTTGAGAAAAGAGTAAGTAGTTATAAACTGAAAGGAATAGAAGTCTTTAGAAAACCAAGATACAGAACCAGAGTAAAAGAACGGAGTATTGCAGTAAATGGTGTAAAATTATGGAACAATCTCAACAAAGAAATTAAAGAATTAAGGTTGCTTAAATTATTTAAAAAACGTATTAAACTAGATGTATTAAGTAAGTATGAAACTATAAAATAAGTTAGTGGGCTGTAATTTGTTAATAATGTATAAAATGTTTTAAGTTTAAAAATGTAACCTGTCAGAGATGTAATCTATTTAATAATGGTCATAACTATGAAATAAGTCAGTGGTATGTGACAAGTTAAAGAAATACAATCTGTTAAATGTTGAAAAATGACGCTGGATATTGAAAGATTGTATTGTAAAAAGAGGCAGAAAATATAAGACTTGTTCTTCTCTCTGCTCCTTTTCATTCTGGTAATGGAGATGCTTTATTTCTGCTTTTCTGTTTTTTTTTTTTTCTTTTAAATGAATGAAATAAATAAAAAAAATAAAATAAAATAAAAAATGTTCCGGAGTTATGGGGTAAAAACAGCAAGAACACTGAGAAAGGTCAATTTCAATTTGTACAGGGGTCAAAAGTTAAAGTTGCTCCAATTCTGGTAAAAAGTGGAGCAAATTACTGGTTGAGCTAATAGGATTAATAAATGGAATAGTTTTGACTGTGTTGCGTGCTTGGTTTGTAAAGTAAAGGTTAAACAATATCAGCATCCATTGGATTCTATGACATGTGACATATGCTACCCTGTAACATGATAACTAAGCATGATACATGATGCAAACTATTCCTTTTTAAAACCGTATTCACCCAACTAATAAATTGCATCACTTTTTACCAAAATTGGAGCAACTTTAACTTTTGACCCCTGTACAAATTGAAATTGACCTTTGTCACTGTTCTTGCTGTTTTTACCCCATAACTCCGGAACATTCATTCACAGATAGTCCAAACTATACCTTTTTGGAATCTTTATGATCAGACAAATAATATGGAATACCTTTCAATATGATTGGAGCATTTTTAAATTTTGACCCCTGTGTAATACTTCAATTGACCCCTTCTTGGCTGCCTACTGAAAGTTCATGTGGGTACCCGGCATTTTTAAAAGAGTAATGTCTAAGGAGCATGTGTGCCAAATTTGGTGCTTGCATCACCATTTGAAGGATCCCTCAGTAAATATTCACTTATCTGCTTATCTGTTGGTCATCAGATAATTGATTATTTGTGTGTGTTATTCCAAAGGGGACCTTTACTTATGCAACCCATCACCTTGGCTTTGATAGTCTATCATTTTAAACATTTTACTATCAAGAAGCCTGAATTACTTTTTGAAATTTGAAACGGCAGAAACAAATTAAAATATGTAAAATCAAAGAGGCTGAGTAGTTTCTCAAGGCACTGTACACACACACACACACATATATATAAGTGGATGACTGATAATCAGTCATCCACGAGGCTGACGTGGTGAGTGTGACTGTCATCTGCTCCAGAGATGTTGTGTGATGTTATCTTGCTTTCAACCACTGGGTGGTGCTGTGGTACAGCCTGCACTGTTCGATAAACAGTCAGGTCTACATATCGGGTGTTGATGTTACAATCAGGCCCATAAGTGAGTCTTTGGTGATTTTTTTTATTTTTAATCTGTCTTCCATCTCAGATTAGTTAAAGTGACACTATCCAGCTGTTCTTTCAGTATCGACCTTCAGCTTTAATTCAAGAAGTTTATTAAAAATACCACATAAACCATTTAGGAATTACAGCCATTTCTTTACACAGTCCCCCCCATTTTCAGAGCGCTTAAGTAATTGGACAAACGAAATATACGGCTGATTGTTACTGCAAATCATCACTTTTGTAACATCAGGGGATGAACACATGAACATGGTCTTGGGTTTTATTTCCATCAATCATTCAGAAATACAACAGCAGGTACTGCACTGTAAATCTGACCTGTAAGAAGGAGACTAGTGAAGGAAGCCACCTAGACACCCCTGAAGGAGTTCCCAGCTGGCTGTGACTGGAGAAATGTGCTGTAATTCCTAAATGGTTCAATGCAGCATCTTGAATTCAAGCTGGACTTCAACACAACAAAAACATTTTAACTCCATTGTCATGATAAAAAGAGGAAAAATTACACCGAGAGTGTCAGTGTCCAAATACTGAAGGTCGTGATCATGTCATTAGTTATCAAGGCTTAACGAGCAAAAGCCCTTCAGCGTGTGTCGGGCCGATATAACGTTCACAGGAAGATCAGAACAGACAGTGTACACACATGAAAACTGGAAAAGATCCAAGCCCGACTTGCACTATGTGACCCCTTTAATGACTGTCTGATTTAATCAAGTGTTTGTTTGGTTTAAAATTTGCTCCAGGAATCAGGCTTTTTAATGTGCCATGCTTCATCCCTCACAAGTTACAAGAAAAAACAAACAAACAAAAAAAAACAGTGAACTCGGCCCAGACGCCAAATTTAAAAACAAAATAAATAAAAAACCTGCATTTCTATCCAGACTCTGGCCTTTAAACGGTGTCTAGGGACTGTGGATTTTCACTGGGACAGTTTGAATAAAATTATTGTTGAACCTGTAAAATAATTTTAATTAGCTTATAATGCGCCAAATCACAGCAAAAGCCGTCTCAAGGTGCCTTACATAAAACAAGTCAACATAAAATTGAATAAATAATTAAAAATAAATAAAAAAATCAAATACATAAATAAAACAGAAGTAAAAGAATAAAACAAATAAAAATAAAAACTATCCATAAGAAAGAGAATAAAAATAGGTTGTAAAAAAAAAAAAAAAGTACTTTTAAAAAAATCAAACTTCACCAACCTAAGTACCCAGAACTTCAGTTATCACAGAGTCAGATCTTTTATTGATTCATTTTAAATAAACGGCTCTATTTCAGATGAGGTGCGCGCTGCGCAGGCATGGAACCCGTGCCGTGTGACAGTGATGTACTCACCCGTCTTGTATCCTGTAGACGCCGCAGCACTCTGGGATCAGACCCCTCATCATCAGAGCCTTCTTCAGCGAGTCCCTCACCGTCATCCCACAGCGGGCAGGAACCTGGACCACAGCACAACCACAACCGCCGCTGTTAGCCGGCAGACCAGAGACCAGAGGGAGGAAGAGGAAAGGAAAAACACAAACTGCACAGCGCAGCTTTCTGCTCAGTGTTTGAACGAGGCAATGTCACATTTTCAGTCTGTGGATGAGATTATTTACTGTAGGAGAACAGTCACACCGACTGAACGTGCAGCTCATTTAGCTCCAGAAAACACAGCGGAGAACTAACTCACATATTCTGACTTTTAAATTAAAAAAATAAATAAATAAATCATTGACGAGTTTCAATTAGTTTTTAACTCTAATGATTTTATTAAATGACATAAATAATATAAACAAATACACACACACACACACACACACACACACACACGTCCCATCAGTTTTTCAGGGACAAAAGGCAAAAACAAACATGCAACCGTGCGAGCGGCAGGTGGACTGACGTCAAAGCAGGAGCAGGACCGCGATCGTCCCAAAGTCACTCCACAACGGGAGAGTCGTTATTATTTAAGCGTGACAGCTGATCGACTGACGTTTAATCACCTCAATAAATAAATTAAATTAACTCTTACAAAAAGTGTATGTCACAGGAAAAAGATTCAGACAATAAAAAGCATAAACGGACACATTTCATAAGGTGGTCCATAAAGTGTTAAATGGGCCAAAACTACTATCTTTTTGAAATATATATAATATGTGAATAATACCTACTAACAACAGTATGTTTCAAGCTAAAATCTGTTTTATTCAAGCTAAAACCAATAAATTACACATTAAAATACAATGTAAATCAAAGTAAATCAGATTTTTAAAAGCTGTTTCTCCTCATGTTTCTACTTTTCTGTAAAATATCTCCACATCTTAGAGATTTTTTTTATGCTATTTGCTTCAAATTTACAATATTAACTGATAAGTGGATCTACACAGTGTGAAAATTATGTTTGTACTTGAAAGCACAAAAAATTGGCAGTTATTTTAGTACAATTTTTTGGTACATTACGGGAAGTCTGCCTACAAAGAAATGTGCATCTGTGACTATATGTGTTTTAAATTCACTAAATTGTAACAATAAATAAATAAAATAATAGATATTATGTCTTGGTGGTCAACATTGTTTGATTTAACCTTTATTTAAACAGATAAGTTATTAAGAAAAAAATTCTTATTTACAATTTTCTTATTTTTTATTTTATTCTTATTGTATTATTTAGAAAGTAATTACGTTTTTTTTTTCCATCATGAGGTTTATGCTCACATTACAGAACAGAGTCCACATGGATATAAGCTTCTTTCCTGTTCAACTTAAACTGAGATGCGGATTTCATTTCTTTAGGATAATCAAAAAAGTGACCTCTAAACACAGCTGAACCTTTGGGAAATAGTGTCACTGTGTCATCTGATAAGAGAACAGAACTTACACATGTGACTTTGAACAAGAAACAGTCACAGATTGAGTTCTTTGTGGGACAAACTGCTATGATACTGTCTGTCCTCCGTCCCTTTCAGTTAGATCTTTTGTCTTCTCCCTGCAGCCTCTGACTCCCTCAGTGCTTTTACTCTGACTTTCTCATCTTGTGGTTACTTTACGTTTAACTGCAACACTTTTGCTTTCTTCTTTCTTCTCTCTTGCCTTGGCTGGACATTCTTCCTTATGCTTTTCATAAGCCAATTTGTTCTGTTCCCTCTTTTTTTCAGCATTCATTTGTCTCCACACCTCTGTCCTAGATGTCCTACCACTCATTTTAAATGGATACCCTGAAAAGAATCACAATAACTCATAAAAAATAAACATTAACATCAATATTTTACAAAACTACTTTTAGACCTGTATTAAACTTTTTTAATACAGGTGGGTTTTTTTTTTTTTTTACTTATTTAACTTGTCTTTCTTCTCATCTAAACTGTCCAATCGTGTACAAAGATGCGGCATTTAAGTAACTTGTTGAATTTGACGTCATTTGGATCATTTTCTGGTTCTGCAGATTTCAGAGGCTTTGAGGATTAAAAGTGATGTTTTCTTGAAACAACCGTCCTGAGAGCATGTTCTGATCTTCAAACCATGACTAACTGGAGGTGTTAGAAATACACTATAATTAAAAGAAAATAAAGCTTTCCATCAAAGCCTGAAGGGCAGAGAGACACCACGCACACACAGCTGGACTGCCTCTTATTTTTCTCCTTTTCTGCATCTGAAGGAAATCGACATTTACATCTGTTTTCAGATGGATTTTTTGCACCCATGTGAACAACATCCTGTCATTTTGAAACTTTTTGGAGAATAAAACAAAGAATAAAACAACAATCTGCTGTGATTTTACAACATGATCAGGGCGTCATCATGCTGCGGCTGGAAACAATATGGCGCTTGTCAGGCAAAACCCTGCGACACTGAGCACAGAAGGGGCTCGGCAGCGCGCGGAAGGGGCTCGGCAGCGCGCGGAAGGGGCTCGGCAGCGCGCGGAAGGGGCTCGGCAGCGCGCGAAGCGTCTCTCTGGCATCTTTAAATGTCTAAAAGCAGCCAAATCTCCTTCCTTGTGCTCACAGCCACCATTCCCTGCAAGGACTCGCCAAAGTATACGTCACTACCCAGAACTTCGTACAAAATTATTGCTTTTTTTCCCCCCTAAATGCAAGTGTTTTTTTTTCCCCTCTCTTGAGGAAATACCAAGTGGCAACCTGAGCCCACTAGAAATGAGGCTGACGCCGCAGTGCAGTACCTAGACTAGCCACTTGAGGCTGGCTCCAAAACACAGTACTTTCCCATAGGACTCCATGTTGAAATGTCCAATTTTAGAACAGAAATAAACACCTTCACAGCCGTTAAAAAAAAAAACATAACGTCTACAAAAAGCACAACCTGCTTATTTGATCCTATACCAACAAAACTGTTTAAGGACCTGTGGCCCACTCTTGGGCCGACTGTGCTGGAAATGATTAATCTCTCACTAACTTCTGGATCTGTTCCTAAATGTTTCAAATCTGCAGTGATTAAACCATTACTTAAGAAACGTAATCTGGACCCTAGTGTATTGACAAACTATCGGCCGATATCAAATCTATCATTTTGCTCTAAAATTCTGGAAAAAGTGGTGTCACGGCAGCTCGTGGACTATCTTACTGAGAATAATCTCTTTGAGCCACTGCAGTCTGCTTTTAGAAAATATCATTCCACAGAGATGGCTCTCACTAAAGTGGTGAATGATCTTCTGTGAGCAATGGACTTGGACACCACTACAGTTCTGGTGCTGTTGGAGCTTAATGGGCCGTTTGATAGGTGGCTCAGCTGAGGCAAATTTCTAGAATGGTTTTCTGAATTGCTGCCCAAAATTAAAGAACTTCTGAAACGTTCAAACCATGCTGAATATGCAGCTTTTGGATTTAACCTTTCTTACCTCCTCTCAGTGCCAGAAGTCCCACTAACATAGGGAACAGCTTTTCCAACTTGAATAAGGCATTGTGTAATTTGCGTTGTTTGTTGTTGTCTTGTTACAGGCCTGTCCTAGGCCTACTTGTGCTTATTCTTTGCACCGTGCACATTTACTTCAATAATGCATTATTATTATGAAAACTTTATGTTTGTGCCAGAACATTGTGCTATTATATTCGTGCACAATAAACTGTGACTATGCTACGGCTTTTGATATGGCTTGGTAGATCTCGATACACTGTCAACTTTAGAAGTAGATCCTGGTTCAAAAAAGGTTGGGCACCCTTACTATAGAGCAGTGATTCTCAACCGGGGTGCCGCGGCACCCTAGGGTGCCGTGGGCAATTATCAAATATCACCATTATTGGGTGTATGTGCTGTAATAGTGTGGCAGATGGTGTAATGCTATTTTATTCCAGTAGATGGCAGCAAAGCGCGCAGCAGCGCTGAGCCGTGTGCCGACAAGGAGGCGTGATCGCCATTTTAATTCCGGGCAAGTTAGTGATTTGTGTGCATAGAAGTTCACTTAGTCTCTTCAAGAAACAGGTGGAATATGCCGGAAAGCTGCGCATGTTGGCAAAGTCACAAACGCAGGAACAAGGGAGACAATATTTCCTTCCATAAGTAAGTGGTTTTGGTTCTTCTTGTCACTTTGACCGTGATATTTGGATGATAAACAGCTGTATGTCTCCTGCCGTACCTGTGTCGCCCGATGACACGGATCATTAATTTCACTTATGTCTAGTTGATATTTTCCACTGCTAGACCAATGTCTAGTTAAAATTCTTGTTGTTAGTGACTAAAAATTGTTCGACAAGACTGGGGAGGTTTTTTTTTTTTTTTGCATCTTAAAATAATGAGATTAATGACCCGCGCTGTGCTGCCACACACACAGAGATGTGCACACACACACCGCTGACTTCATGAATGAAACTCGGTCAATAAAGGATAACTGTGTAAAAATATAATATGTATATAAATGTATTTTAATGGTTTTAGGAGCCGCGCTGCGTTGAACAGCAGCTGCAGCTCAGCCGAGCAGCGTAGCTTATCAGCGCAGATCCGTGTAACTTTCAACACTAATATTTGTGAATGTGTGTGTCAGAGTAAGTTTAATACTTTCCTGACATAATTTAATGTAATTTAATTTTACTGGCTCGATATCCAGGACAAAATGGCATTTTAACACGTATTTTGCGAGCATTTTTCTGAGTGTTTTCAGTCGCGAATCTCCATTGAAAATGCATTAACATCCGGGTACTTCGTCAATATTTTGCCCGGTTAGGAGACGTCATGTCGCTGTCCATGAAGGGACGTTTTCGTTTAGTGTGCAGCACTGGGACTGTGCTCTCTAGTTCTTATATACAGCTCCATGACTATAGTATACTATGTTACGTCATAACTGTACCGCACGTGTTGCTAACGTACCGTGTAGAGACAGTTGAGTTAGTGGTGTGTGACACGTGACACATGACAGTGGTGTGCCACAGGATTTTGTAAATATAAAAAGGGTGCCGCGGCTCAAAAAAGGTTGAAAATCACTGCTATAGAAGACCTGTGTGCAATGTAGTGCCTCGCACCCTCCCCCCTCCGTTTCCTTCACATTTCGCAGGCACGCTGCAACAAACCCCAACAAACATGTTTGCCGCGTGGAATTTTTATATAGTCTGTAAGAGCGATGGAAAGTTTGCATCCTCATGGGGGAAGTACAGTAAAAAGCTTCAATACAACTAATTTGATCAGACATTTAAAGAACAAACACTTATCGGAGTACGTTGAGTTTTCAAGGCTCACGGCAAAGAATGAAAAGAAGAAAGCCGCTAACAGCAATAGAACTGCTAACAGCAGCAGACGCAGCCCACGCTAACCAACACTCGCCCGTATGAGCGTAACAGTCTAAAGGCTGAGCAAATAACTCAACATATAACTGAATCCATCGGGTGAGATGACCAGCCGTTTTCAGGGGTGGACAACACCCGGTTCAGCCAACTGCGCTCTCACTTTGAACCCCGCTATGTGCTACTGGGAGGTAAAGAAAGAAAGGTAAACACTTGTTTTTTCTTTGACGATGCCCAACAGAATTTGCTCATGCACAAAACACTAAGCCATGCTCAGGAATTTTTGATTTAGTAACTTATGATAGTTTATTTGAATGCAATCTGCATTTGACATTGAATATATAAATTTTTACTTGACATTATTTGATTTATTTGAGAGCCTTAATGTTTTCAATCTGTTAAAGATTGTGTTACTGACAGCAGGCAAACTTAGGTGTTTTTCAGTTGTCCTTTTGACTGCATTGTATTTGAGAGGTTTTTGTATGTTTTTTCCTTGAAGAATTAATTAAAATTTTTTGTCTAAATTAAGGTGATTTTATGTACCAGTAGCACTCATCATAACTAAATCGAAAAATTTACAGCCAATCGATGTGATCAGGAATCAGCGATCAGCACTCAAGGCTGAGTGGTACTGGAAGTGGCAGCATAAAACCTGATAGAAGCATCTGTAGTTATGATACATACTCTAAATTTGTCATAAACGCAGCACAGTCATCAAACAACTCTCAAGCAGTGAGAAATATGATGTAACTGACTAATGTGGAAGATGAGGAGCCCAGGAAGACTGTCTTAAAAATGTTGGTCAGAAAAGCTTATTGTGGTCCTGAAAGCAGAGAATTATCTCCCCATAAAAATGTGCTTTTACCACCTTTGTTTTTCCTCTTAAAAAAAAAATAATCATATTCTTTATGTTTGGTACAACATAGTATAACATCAAACTGCATTTTTGGGCACCCTGGAATAAGACCATTTTTTTCGTAAGACTGCATTTGTGCGTACGCTGGATTAAGAGTGTTTTTCAGAGTCCACAATCCAACATGGCTGCTGCTTGCTATTGCCAACAGTGACCGTTACGCAGCGCAACATTAGCACTGAATTAAAATGCTAATGTAACTTCTGCGCCACTCTTTGGAGCACTGAATGTTTTTTGTTTCCTGGAGGCGCCCATGTTATTTTCAGACATACGGGGCTGTGTGGGAAACAGAACGCATTTACCGTTAATCCCAGTTCCAATTTACGAGTTCTGAGGTAGAATATATACATGATAGCATTAGCCAGCCAAAGCACAGTCATTTTCTCTCACTGCCACACTTGATCTAAAATTCCAGCTACTGGCAGACAATGTTGAGGAGCTCTTCAATGAATTACCGTATTTTCCGGATTATAAGTCACTTTTTTACATGTTTTGGCAGGGGGTGCGACCTATACTCCAGAGCGACTTATAAATGAAAAATATACCGGTAGATTCTCAATTAATTTACCGTAATAAAACAATTTTACGTGACAGAGTCGCTCTATGTTTTAAAATGGCCGGAAATGCAATGCATCATGGGCACTGTAGTATGGCAGCCGTCCTATAGGTCACGCTGGTCGCGATAACCAATCAGAGAACAGAACATTGGACGCGTATTCCTCACTTCACCCAGACAATGATTGTGAAACAGCGTGTGAAGCAGACGAACACGGTGCTTATTCCGGGAGGGCTAACAAAACAGCTTCAACCCTTGGATATCAGTGTGAGCAGAGTTGATGCTCAGAGCTGTGTGGGAGCACTGGGTGAGCGACGGTGGAGGATTAGCATCTGCACTTGGAAGGAGCTGGCTTCGACACCACAGGGAGGTCATGAGCTGCGCAGGTAGGTGCTGCATGGTTCGGCTCGCAATGTGGTCCGCAAAATGCAAACATATCCATAGGTAAAATGCAGCTCACAAGAGGGTGCTCAAGGCTTGTGTGACTGTTCCTGCGACTTCTGACTACCATAGAAAAATTAAAATTTCAACATTACTGGTAACAAGACAATGGAGAAGGCCAGAAAAAAATGCCACCAAAAAGAAAAGCATACTCTGCAGATTACAAGTTGCGACTGGTGAAATACGCATCCGAAAACAGTAATCGAGCAGCAGAGAGAGAGTTTGGAGTGAGTGAGAAACTTGTGAGGGACTGGAGGAAAGCGGAGGTTACTCTAACCACCATGAAAAAAACAAAAAAAGCTAATCGCGGGCTAAAACCTAGAGGAGCGAGTCCGCACATGGGTGCTCGAACAATGTGCAGATATTATCATCATAATATTATCATCTGAACTTTCATGTTAAGTTAACATACCTGTATGTCCATGCGACTTATACTCCAGTGCGACTTATCTATGGTTTATTTTTCTTTATAATGGATAAAGTGGCTGGTGCGACTTATACTCTGGTGCGACTTATAGTCCGGAAAATACAGTAGTCAAAATGTTTTAATCACAGAATGATTAATCTTCTCATCCCTAAATACCACGACTAAGAAACAAACAAACCGGTCATACAGATATGTCTCCAAAAGCCCCATTCAGCCCCACCTCAAAGGGGTGATGGATTTGCAGAGCAGGATGCCTGATGCAGAACGTGGTACCTACCTGGTACCTACAGGCACCAGCCATCAGAAATAGTCTGTGCATATTTGAAGCGAAGCAGAGCCTAAATATGCTTTTGAACCACTCTCACAGGGCTGTTGGTGATGTAGCAGCAAGAACTGAAACTGATTGGTTGCTACAGCTGTCAGCTAGATTTTATGTTCAGTGTTTGAATGGGGTAGCTGTCACATTTTCAGCTTTGTGGATGAGGTTATTTAGTGCTATAAGCTGTTGAGTAGCAGCACACCTTTGGTCCAACTTTACCAGTAAAGTTGGGGTGAATGGCATCTTTGGTGTAAAAGCATCTGGCAGACATACTGCACATTGCAGTCACCAACATGAAACCAAACTATGGCAAACCTACCACTGTCCTCTGTTTGTTGGGCAGGAAGACCCTGACGATGGGCTTCTGGGGTGAGCGAGGGTTGGTTCTGCCGGCATCAGTGGGCATCTGCAAGACAGCCAAGGTGTTTGGAGCTGAAGGAAATGCCTGAGCTCCTCCAAGCACACATCCTCCCATCTTGACCTCCAGGACTGAGGGCATCGGTGAAGAGCAGGAGAAGTCGGTACCGTTACCCGTGGCCTCCAGGAGCTGCTGTTCTCTCTGCTGGAGGGCGTCCAGTTTACTGGTGTACTCCTCGTAGGCCTGAAGACAAAACTCACCAAGTCAGCGGGACAAACCAAAATGACAGTGTTCCCGCCATCATAGCTTTAAATCCAAACCACTCACCTCCAGATATATGGAAGGAGGGTTGTGTTCTCCTCCAAACTTATCCAGAAGAGCCTCTAAATGTTCTTGTGTCAACTTTATCATCTGCTTTATATTCCAGATCTGTGACAAAAGACAACAGCATTGTGAGCAGTTCACCTTTAGTCAACAACAACAACAACAGAACAGACGTTCCTAGGTCCTTCTGCTCAAACCGTGCAATGGGGCCACAACTCCCAAAGTGCTCACCCATCTGGAGACCAGAAAGAGCAGCACAAATCTAAGGTGTTTTGTTTATATATATATATATATATATATATATATATATATATATATATATATATATATATATATATATATATATATATACACACACACACATATATATATATATACACACACACACACAGTGGTGGGCACAGTTCCGATAATCCGATAATTATCCAAGATAATGTTTTCATTATCGGATTATCTTTTCAGATAACTCTGAAAACCATTATCGGACTACTCATCTTCCGATAAATTTTTGTCCGATAATTTTTAGACCTTTAATTTGGTAAACACATTAATGTGTGGGTGTGTCTGTGTTTGTTTGTCTATTTGTGGCCCTGCGACAGACTAGCGTCCTGTCCTGGGTGTACCCCGCCTCGCGCTCTATGACTGCTGGGATAGGCTCCAGCCCCCCACGACCCTTAATTGGACTAAGCGGTAGAAGATGGATGGATGGATAATGTGGTAAACAAAGCTGAAAAGCTACAAACACAAGATGTAAAACCAGTTGAGCACCTACCTGTTAAATGTTTCATAGCAGATGTGTAGTTCTACCCTCTGCAAACAGAGAAGAGCTGCTTCGAGAAGAAACCGCTCTATCCTCTGCAGGCAAAGGAGAACTGGTCACAAAAAAAAAAAAAAAAAAAACTAATTTCTTTAAACACCATACTGATACGTGGCCAATATCACCCAAGTCATCCAGAGGCATACATTTTTAACTTATGGTTCAAATTTTAACCAAACTAATTTCGGACAAGTTATTTAAATTAACGTCACTTCTGAAGTTTTATAAAGTGAAAATATCAGATATATGTTTTAGTTTTAAAGTAATGTGCTATTTTTTAAGGTTTTAGTGTGGACATGCTGTGTCCAGGTGCATTATGGGTATGATAGGGTAATCTCAGTACGTTCACAACATGAGAAATGCATTTGAAACACTCTGATCAGGACAACAGCATTAAATTCTAGTGCCTAAAACACGTGAATATATTCTCTGGGTTTATAGACGTTATTGTGTTTGTGTTTATTAAATTCCACACATCTTAAACAGAGCAAAGTAGCAACACAGATTATCTGGAATTTTGTTTTGGCAAGTTTTCAAGGTCTCTACTGCCATCTAGTGACCTCCGATGTCCAATCGGAGGTCACTAAAATTAACATTAAATCGGTGTGTAACTTTGCAAAAACAATGTCGGACTCTGTAGTTTTCTCTGGGCCCCTCCCCAATCAGACCGGGAGTGACATGTTTAGCCGCGTGTTCTCCTTGAATTGCCGGCTGTCTGAGTGGTGTCCAAAAAATGAGGTGGGCTTCATAGATAATTGGCAAAGCTTCTGGGGAAAACCTGGTCTTGTTAGGAGAGACGGCATCCATCCCACTTTGGATGGAGCAGCTCTCATTTCTAGAAATCTGGCCAATTTTCTTAAATCCTCCAAACCGTGACTATCCAGGGTTGGGACCAGGAAGCAGAGTTGTAGTCTTACACACCTCTCTGCAGCTTCTCTCCCCCTGCCATCCCCTCATTACCCCATCCCCGTAGAGACGGTGCCTGCTCCCAGACTACCAATAACCAGCAAAAATCTATTTAAGCATAAAAATTCAAAAAGAAAAAATAATATAGCACCTTCAACTGCACCACAGACTAAAACAGTTAAATGTGGTCTATTAAACATTAGGTCTCTCTCTTCTAAGTCCCTGTTGGTAAATGATATAATAATTGATCAACATATTGATTTATTCTGCCTTACAGAAACCTGGTTACAGCAGGATGAATATGTTAGTTTAAATGAGTCAACACCCCCGAGTCACACTAACTGTCAGAATGCTCGTAGCACGGGCCGAGGAGGAGGATTAGCAGCAATCTTCCATTCCAGCTTATTAATTAATCAAAAACCCAGACAGAGCTTTAATTCATTTGAAAGCTTGACTCTTAGTCTTGTCCATCCAAATTGGAAGTCCCAAAAACCAGTTTTATTTGTTATTATCTATCGTCCACCTGGTCGTTACTGGGAGTTTCTCTGTGAATTTTCAGACCTTTTGTCTGACTTAGTGCTTAGCTCAGATAAGATAATTATAGTGGCCGATTTTAACATCCACACACATGCTGAGAATGACAGCCTCAACACTGCATTTAATCTATTATTAGACTCTATTGGCTTTGCTCAAAAAGTAAATGAGTCCACCCACCACTTTAATCATATCTTAGATCTTGTTCTGACTTATGGTATGGAAATAGAAGACTTAACAGTATTCCCTGAAAACTCCCTTCTGTCTGATCATTTCTTAATAACATTTACATTTACTCTGATGGACTACCCAGCAGTGGGGAATAAGTTTCATTACACTAGAAGTCTTTCAGAAAGCGCTGTAACTAGGTTTAAGGATATGATTCCTTCTTTATGTTCTCTAATGCCATATACCAACACAGTGCAGAGTAGCTACCTAAACTCTGTGAGTGAGATAGAGTATCTCGTCAATAGTTTTACATCCTCATTGAAGACAACTTTGGATGCTGTAGCTCCTCTGAAAAAGAGAGCTTTAAATCAGAAGTGCCTGACTCCGTGGTATAACTCACAAACTCGTAGCTTAAAGCAGATAACCCGTAAGTTGGAGAGGAAATGGCGTCTCACTAATTTAGAAGATCTTCACTTAGCCTGGAAAAAGAGTCTGTTGCTCTATAAAAAAAGCCCTCCGTAAAGCTAGGACATCTTTCTACTCATCACTAATTTAAGAAAATAAGAACAACCCCAGGTTTCTTTTCAGCACTGTAGCCAGGCTGACAAAGAGTCAGAGCTCTATTGAGCTGAGTATTCCATTAACTTTAACTAGTAATGACTTCATGACTTTCTTTGCTAACAAAATTTTAACTATTAGAGAAAAAATTACTCATAACCATCCCAAAGACGTATCGTTATCTTTGGCTGCTTTCAGTGATGCCGGTATTTGGTTAGACTCTTTCTCTCCGATTGTTCTGTCTGAGTTATTTTCATTAGTTACTTCATCCAAACCATCAACATGTTTATTAGACCCCATTCCTACCAGGCTGCTCAAGGAAGCCCTACCATTATTTAATGCTTCGATCTTAAATATGATCAATCCATCTTTGTTAGTTGGCTATGTACCACAGGCTTTTAAGGTGGCAGTAATTAAACCATTACTTAAAAAGCCATCACTTGACCCAGCTATCTTAGCTAATTATAGGCCAATCTCCAACCTTCCTTTTCTCTCAAAAATTCTTGAAAGGGTAGTTGTAAAACAGCTAACTGATCATCTGCAGAGGAATGGTCTATTTGAAGAGTTTCAGTCAGGTTTTAGAATTCATCATAGTACAGAAACAGCATTAGTGAAGGTTACAAATGATCTTCTTATGGCCTCGGACAGTGGACTCATCTCTGTGCTTGTTCTGTTAGACCTCAGTGCTGCTTTTGATACTGTTGACCATAAAATTTTATTACAGAGATTAGAGCATGCCATAGGTATTAAAGGCACTGCGCTGCGGTGGTTTGAATCATATTTGTCTAATAGATTACAATTTGTTCATGTAAATGGGGAATCTTCTTCACAGACTAAAGTTAATTATGGAGTTCCACAAGGTTCTGTGCTAGGACCAATTTTATTCACTTTATACATGCTTCCCTTAGGCAGTATTATTAGACGGTATTGCTTAAATTTTCATTGTTACGCAGATGATACCCAGCTTTATCTATCCATGAAGCCAGAGGACACACACCAATTAGCTAAACTGCAGGATTGTCTTACAGACATAAAGACATGGATGACCTCTAATTTCCTGCTTTTAAACTCAGATAAAACTGAAGTTATTGTACTTGGCCCCACAAATCTTAGAAACATGGTGTCTAACCAGATCCTTACTGTGGATGGCATTACCCTGACCTCTAGTAATACTGTGAGAAATCTTGGAGTCATTTTTGATCAGGATATGTCATTCAAAGCGCATATTAAACAAATATGTAGGACTGCTTTTTTGCATTTACGCAATATCTCTAAAATCAGAAAGGTCTTGTCTCAGAGTGATGCTGAAAAACTAATTCATGCATTTATTTCCTCTAGGCTGGACTATTGTAATTCATTATTATCAGGTTGTCCTAAAAGTTCCCGGAAAAGCCTTCAGTTAATTCAAAATGCTGCAGCTAGAGTACTAACGGGGACTAGAAGGAGAGAGCATATCTCACCCATATTGGCCTCTCTTCATTGGCTTCCTGTTAATTCTAGAATAGAATTTAAAATTCTTCTTCTTACTTATAAGGTTTTGAATAATCAGGTCCCATCTTATCTTAGGGACCTCGTAGTACCATATCACCCCAATAGAGCGCTTCGTTCTCAGACTGCAGGCTTACTTGTAGTTCCTAGGGTTTGTAAGAGTAGAATGGGAGGCAGAGCCTTCAGCTTTCAGGCTC
Source organism: Thalassophryne amazonica (assembly GCF_902500255.1). Taxonomy (NCBI): domain Eukaryota; kingdom Metazoa; phylum Chordata; class Actinopteri; order Batrachoidiformes; family Batrachoididae; genus Thalassophryne; species Thalassophryne amazonica. The sequence goes on along the minus strand of NC_047124.1, from coordinate 36,892,523 downwards.
CTCTCCTGTGGAACCAGCTCCCAATTCAGATCAGGGAGACAGACACCCTCTCTACTTTTAAGATTAGGCTTAAAACTTTCCTTTTTGCTAAAGCTTATAGTTAGGGCTGGATCAGGTGACCCTGAACCATCCCTTAGTTATGCTGCTATAGACGTAGACTGCTGGGGGGTTCCCATGATGCACTGTTTCTTTCTCTTTTTGCTCTGTATGCACCACTCTGCATTTAATCATTAGTGATCGATCTCTGCTCCCCTCCACAGCATGTCTTTTTCCTGGTTCTCTCCCTCAGCCCCAACCAGTCCCAGCAGAAGACTGCCCCTCCCTGAGCCTGGTTCTGCTGGAGGTTTCTTCCTGTTAAAAGGGAGTTTTTCCTTCCCACTGTAGCCAAGTGCTTGCTCACAGGGGGTCGTTTTGACCGTTGGGGTTTTACATCATTATTGTATGGCCTTGCCTTACAATATAAAGCGCCTTGGGGCAACTGTTTGTTGTGATTTGGCCTATATAAAAAAAATTGATTGATTGATTGATCTACTGGCCAGTAGTGTTCATGTCAGTATTCAAACTGAAGCTGGGCTGATATTGTCAATCACTGTACTCGGTTCCAGCTCAAACTGTACCACAGAACCGCATGGTGTAAAAGTTCAGAGCGCACGATTTATGTTCGCACACACATTGTACGTTCAAAAACCACACATCAGACTCGTGTTTCCAGAAGCAAAACGTAAACAGAAGCTTTTTTTCCAAACTTACTTTACAAAAACTCTCAGATGGGAGACATCAAAATAAAAAACAAAACAAAAAAAAAAATCACAAGACAGGTCTGCGGTGTTTGCACAGGTACAGTGCGAGCGGTTGGACTCTTGTAGCGCTTCAGCAGAGGGATACCCTCACGACGGCCGACCAGAATATCAAACAGGTTTGATTTTCATCTGACCATACAATCGGTGAGCAGGAGGTGGTCGTGAGATGTTAAATGCAGCTCGTTACTCCATGTATACTAAACGATGCAGGACGAGTGATTAACCTGAAACTCTGTGCAATCCAAAAAATTCTCGCACGAATGAAAAATCAGCTGAAAAAGGGCCAAAACTCGCACTGGCACCAGTAGATCATGACAGTGTTCTATTTATTTTGACACCGGTTATATCAGTCGGTTAAGCTTTTTTTTTTTTTTTTTTGAAAATGCCTTTTTCTTTTTACAAATAAAAAAAAACGGCATATTTTACAAAAGCACATTTATCTATAAACACCAACACACGACACACGTCACACTAACGTGTTGTTGGTTTACATAAAATGAATGAATCAACCAACCAATCAGTGTTAGCGGAGGCACATTTTACCCAGAATGCCATCTGTCTGTGATTGTTACAAAACTTCAGAATTAGTGCATTATTCAACATTAAAAGATATATGTTATATCTTATATATATACTCAACAAAAATATAAACGCAACACTTTTGGTTTTGCTCCCATTTTGTATGAGATGAACTCAAAGATCTAAAACTTTTTCCACATACACAATATCACCATTTCCCTCAAATATTGTTCACAAACCAGTCTAAATCTGTGATAGTGAGCACTTCTCCTTTGCTGAGATAATCCATCCCACCTCACAGGTGTGCCATATCAAGATGCTGATTAGTGCACAGGTGTGTCTTAGACTGCCCACAATAAAAGAATTTACCGCATCAGTACAAGCTGCATTGGTCCAAAAATGTCTCTTTCAGAGAATAAAAATGTATACAAGTCCCACCGCAGTACGTGTATAGGTCACATTTATCACTTCATGCAAGAAGTAAAATTGATAAAAATTGTTGGATTATTCATTTATAAGTCACACGTGGTGTAAAGGAGCAGAGCCTACGAGCTAATTAATGTCACTATAAGGGCAACAAAGTGTGAGTGAACTGCTTCTTTAAGCCACTGAACAGACGATCAGACGTGAGGTGAACGTACCACATAATGTTTAAAAAACCCGGTGTATCGTTTATATAAAGTTCATGTGGAAAGTATTCACAGTCTTTTCCACGAAGCTCAAACTTGAGCTCAGGTCCCTCCTGTTTCCACTGATCATCCTTGAGATGTTTCTACAGGTTAACTGGAGTCCACTTGGAGTAAATTCAGCTGATTGGACCTGAGCTGTAAAGACACACACCTGTCTACATATAAGGTCCCACAGTTTGACAGTCGGAGCACAAACCAAGCATGAAGTCAAAGGAATTGTCTGTAGACCTCCGAGACAGGATTGTCTGGAGGCACAAATCTGGGGAAGGGTACAGAAACATTTCTGCTGCTTTGAAGGTCCCAAAGAGCACAGTGGCCTCCATCATCTGTAAATGGAAGAAGTTCAGATTCACCAGGACTCTTCCTAGAGCTGGACGCTCATCTAAACTGAGCGATCAGGGGAGAAGGACCTTAGTCAGGGAGGTGACCAAGAACCTGATGGTCACTCTGTCAGAGCTGCAGCATTCCTCTGTGGAGAGAGGAGAACCTTCCAGAAGGACAACTATCTCTGCAGCAATCCATCAATCAGGCCTGTATGGTAGAATAGCCAGACGGAAGCCACTCCTTAGTAAAAGGCACATGGCAGCCCACCTGGAGTTTGACAAAAGGCACCTGAAGGACTCAACGCGCTGGTTCTCAGCGAAGAGGCACCTACAACTTTTACTTTCTTCATTCTTTTCCTCTCATTTAGAAACAATTAACATTCTTTGGAAGCAATCTGACTTCCACAATCTGCTTTATGTCTGTTTTGAGGGATTTTATTTTATTATGACCTCAGACCACCATTTTACTTTGTGTCATTTTATTTTGAACAACCAGCAGTCGTGGTCACAATTTAACCAACCGAATATATATATATATATATATATATATATATATATATATATATATATATATATATATATATATATATATATATATTTTTTTTTTTTTTTTTTTTTTTTTTTGGGGGGGGGGGGGGGGGGGGGGGGGGTAAACCCAGAATGCATTGTGTTGTCAAAATTTTATTTTTCTGTCAAAAACACTTCATCAGGATCATCAGAACAGAGACAGTGTTCTGTATATGAGACGGCTAATGTGCTTTATTGTTGAATTATTTTGAGTTGTTTACTGTTACTTTCACATGCTTTATTTCCGCGTCTGTCGCCATATAGCAGCATGGAAGTTTCAGGAATATGAAGTCCCACCACTGAAGAAAAGGTCACGCTGTAAGAAGTGTTCGTCACAGCGGACAGTGACGCCGGGAGCTCAAACTCTTCTTGAGTTTTCTGACATAAAACAGCATTTAATCATGTGACCAGCACAAAGACGCCTCACATGTAAACCACGATGCTAACCGGCAAACAAACAAAAAAAAAAACATAACGTCATCGCAAACAACAATAAACACACAGCGTGTCTGATATGCTAGCTTTATTTTTTCAAACTGCAGCTTACAACCAAGGTGGAAACGCATTTGCCAGCAAACCTTGTAAAATTCAGGAGGAAACACACACACACACCAGTAAGGGGGAAACAGCAGGAGGAAACACACACACACACCAGTAAGGAGGAAACAGCAGGAGGAAACACACACACACACACACACCAGTAAGGAGGAAACAGCAGGAGGAAACACACACACACACACACACCAGTAAGGAGGAAACAGCAGGAGGAAACACACACACACACACACACCAGTAAGGAGGAAACAGCAGGAGGAAACACACACACACACACACACCAGTAAGGAGGAAACAGCAGGAGGAAACACACACACACACACACACCAGTAAGGAGGAAACAGCAGGAGGAAACACACACACACACACACACACA